>NW_021282671.1:0-2645 GCF_002162155.2 Triticum dicoccoides
GGAACGGTCATTCCCGACATTTTGACCGCATTTTGAAACGGGCATAAAAAATTCAAAAAAAATCGAAAAATTGGAAAACCTTCGCATTGTTTCATCATATGTGGCCAAGTTACCAGCAAAAATTATAAAATTGTAATACGGCAATTATTTTTAAAAAGAGTTCTCAGAAATGAGCTATCATGCGTGAAGATTCATGGCTTTCAAGCCAAATGATCAATCTTATGGCCACATTCATGGCATAGTTTGTTCAAATGATCTCATATTGTGCACAAGGGTGCATCTTGGAATTCCAAACGATGTTGACAAAGGGAGTTTTCATTTTCTTTGCACGGAAAATTCATTTTCCATTTTTCGAGTGCCCGAAATGAGGTTCTTTTGTGAAGGACCTACCATATATTTATTGCAAAATTGGACCAAATCAATTTTATAAAATACTAGGACATATTTAATGCACAATTGACAAAATGGTTGGGTGCCAAAAGTTTTGATCCACCTCTCATGAAAAAGACAAATTCCCGCTGATTCAATAGGAAGCGGGTCAAATTTGAACTGCAGCTACCTCGTAGTTTGCTCTTTATTTTTTCCAAAAATCATTTCTAGGTACATAAGTATCTGTTTAATCAGAGAAACACGAAAAAAATTCAAGACTCAACCACTAGCTAGGAACGGTCATTCCCGCCTTTTTGACCGCATTTTGAAACGGGTATAAAAAATTCAAAAAAAATCAAAAAATCGGAAAACCTTCGCATTGTTTCATCATATGTGGCCAAGTTACCAGCAAAAATTATAAACTTGTAATACGTCAATTATTTTAAAAAAGTATTCTCAGAAATGAGCTATCATGCGTGAAAATTCATGGCTTTCAAGCCAAATGATCAACCTTGTGGCCACATTCATGGCTTAGTTTGTTCAAATGATCTCATATTGTGCACAAGGGTGCATCTTGGAATTCCAAACAATGTTGACAAAGGGAGTTTTCATTTTCTTTGCAAGGAAAATTCATTTTCCATTTTCCGAGTGCCCGAAATGAGTTCTTTTTGTGAAGGACCTACCATATATTTTTTACAAAACTGGACCAAATCAATTTTATAAAATACTAGGACATATTTAATGCACAATTGACAAATGGTTGGATGCCAAAAGTTTTGATCCACCTCTCGTGAAAAAGACAAATCCCGCCGATTCAATAAGAAGTGGGTCAAATTTGAACTGCAGCTACCTCATAGTTTGCTCTTTATTTTTTCCAAAAATCATTTCTAGGTACATAAGTATCTATTTAATAAGAGAAACACGAAAAAAATTCCAAGACTCAACCACTAGGAAGGAACGGTCCTTCCCGCCGTTTTGACCGCATTTTGAAACGGGCATAAAAATTCAAAAAAAAATAAAAAAAATTGGAAAACCTTCGCATTGTTTCATCATATGTGGCCAAGTTACCAGCAAAAATTATAAACTTGTAATATTGCAATTATTTTAAAAAAGTGTTCTCAGAAATGAGCTATCATGCGTGAAGATTCATGGCTTTCAAGCCAAATGATCAATCTTATGGCCACATTCTTGGCATAGTTTGTTCAAATGATCTCATATTGTGCACAAGGGTGCATCTTGGAATTCCAAACAATGTTGACAAAGGGAGTTTTCATTTTCTTTGCACGGAAAATTCATTTTCCATTTTTCGAGTGCCCAAAATGAGGTTTTTTCTGAAGGACCTACCATATATTTATTGCAAAACTGGACCAAATCAATTTTCTAAAATACTAGAACATATTTAATGCAGAATTGACAAATTGTTGGGTGCCAAAAGTTTTGATCCACCTCTCATTAAAAAGACAAATTCTCGCCGATTCAATAGGAAGCGGGTCAAATTTGAACTGCAGCTACCTCGTAGTTTGCTCTTTATTTTTTCCAAAAATCATTTCTAGGTACATAAGTATCTGTTTAATCAGAGAAACACGAAAAAAAATTCAAGACTCAACCACTAGCTAGGAACGGTCAATCCCGCCGTTTTGACCGCATTTTGTAATGGGCATAAAAAATTAAAAAAAAATCTAAAAATTGGAAAACCTTCGCATTGTTTCATCATATGTGGCCAAGTTACCAGCAAAAATTATAAAATTGTAATACGGCAATTATTTTTAAAAAGAGTTCTCAGAAATGAGCTATCATGCGTGAAGATTCATGGCTTTCAAGCCAAATGATCAATCTTATGGCCACATTCATGGCATAGTTTGTTCAAATGATCTCATATTGTGCACAAGGGTGCATCTTGGAATTCCAAACGATGTTGACAAAGGGAGTTTTCATTTTCTTTGCACGTAAAATTCATTTTCCATTTTTCGAGTGCCCAAAATGAGGTTTTTTTCTGAAGGACCTACCATATATTTATTGCAAAACTGGACCAAATCAATTTTCTAAAATACTAGAACATATTTAATGCAGAATTGACAAATTGTTGGGTGCCAAAAGTTTTGATCCACCTCTCATTAAAAAGACAAATTCCCGCCGATTCAATAGGAAGCGGGTCAAATTTGAACTGCAGCTACCTCGTAGTTTGCTCTTTATTTTTTCCAAAAATCATTTCTAGGTACATAAGTATCTGTTTAATCAGAGAAACACGAAAAAAATTCAAGACTCAACCACTAGCT
>NW_021282672.1:0-1626 GCF_002162155.2 Triticum dicoccoides
CTTTTCAATAATACTCATTCAACATTTTTGAAAGACATGTTCAACAGTTTTTCAATAGATGTTCAACATTTTTTAATACTTATTCTACATTTTCAAATACTTGTTCAACTTTTTTATAACTTATTCAACATTTTCAAATACTTCCTCAAGATTTCTTAAATTCTAAATCAACAAATTTTAATACTTAATCAACTTTTGTCAAATATTTCTTCAACATTTCTAATACTTCTTCAACATTTTGAAATACTTGTTCAACATTTTTTCAAATACTTATTCAACATTTTTCAATACTTATTCAATTTTTTTCAATACACATTCAACATATTTAATACTGATTCAACATTTTCTGTGTTTGTTAACAGATATTATTTTCGGAAAAAGCATGCGAAAACTGAGTAAAAATAAAAGAACATAGAAAAAAGAATTTTGAATTAGATGAGTAAAAATGAAGAAAAATTAATAAAAGCAAAATAACCCAAAAACAAGAAAAGCAAGAAAAGATTAACAAAGTAAAAACAGGAAATGAAAGTAAACATGGTAAAACCCAGCACATTTCCTTCTAGTAGGCCGCGCTCTCCATAGTGTATAAAAAGTCCAGTCTGTCGCATTTGCTAGCAGCATTGGGAATCAACTAGTCGATCCCAGGATCGGTCCCTCACTAGTACCATTTTTAACTCTGTATTTTCAGAAACTATTCTCTACAGTTGGCCGGCCCGACATGTAGCCTTCGACGCGAGAATTCCCTTTGGTCTCGCTTAAGGCGAGATATAGGGGCGTCCATGCCAGCCCGCGTGCTGCCCCCTCTACCCAAGCACGACCCAGGAGCTATGTGGACCCGCTCGGCTGCATGCCGAGCCTGTTAGGCTGCCGGCATGCTAGGCCTTTTTAAGGCTAAATTTGAAGTACTGGGCTATTTTTCGTCCATATGTATTTTAAGAAAATTCTAAATAAGAATAAAATAAATAAATATGTCGTGTCGTGCCGATCCATATGCTCAGCCTTCATACCCAGGCACGGCCCTTGGCATGCCACGTGTCGGGCCCGACCCGTTTAGCACGTGTAGTGTCGTGCCGTGTCGGTGTGCTACCGGGCCGGCCAGCAATCCCAACCCGTTTGGGCAGCTTTGCGATGTTGTATTTGTTTTAGTGTAGCAGCCAACTGCCCTATATTTGGAGAGTAACTAATTAACGAACGCTTCTTCGGAAGCCTCGCAACGGTCAGCGCCAATTGGCGCGCTCTCAGTCATTCGTCACGTGTCGCGCTTTGGGCGCTCCCTTCGGATTTTATAATTTTTATTTTTTCGCACACGTTTTCGGCTTTTTAAATGTTTTTTTCTGGTTTTTTTGACGTTATGGTTTTCCACCAGTCTTCCTTAGCTTTTCGACATTTTTTTTCCATTTTTCTTTTGCTCAAAAAGACGCATTTGCTTTTTTCCCCTTTCACGAGAGTCACGGTTTTTCTTCCGCGAGAGGCACGGTTTTGCTTTTGCGAGAGTCACGGTCGTGCCTCTCGGAAACGAAAAAAAACGTTTTCTGTTTTTTTCTTTTCGTGAGAGTCACGGTTTCGCTTCCGTGATAGGCACGGTTGTGCTTTCGCAAGAGTCACGGTCATGCCTCTCGAAAAAAA
>NW_021282673.1:0-2046 GCF_002162155.2 Triticum dicoccoides
CGCGAGAGAGTGAGAGATTAAACACGTAGCTACTGGCACAAACCCTCAGCCCCAAGGATGGACTACTCCCTCCTCATTGTGGTGGCCGCCGGGATGATGAAGATGGCCACCGGAGATGATTCCCCCCTCCGGCGGGGTGCCGAAACAGGGTCCCGATAGGTTTTCGGTGGCTACAGAGGCTTGCGGCGGCGGAAATTCCCATATAGGGTCTTCTCGAGGGTTTTCGAGATATTTGGGAATTTATAGGGCGAAGAAGGGGTACGGGAGGCCACCAAGGTGGGCACAACCCACCAGGGCATGCCTGGGGGCCCAGACACGCCCTGGTGGGTTGTGCCCCACTCGGGACACCCCCCAGGTGCTGCTCTGGCCCAATGGTTCTCTTCTGGTCCATAAAAATCCACAAAAAGTTTCGCGGTGTTTGGGGAACTTTCATTTCTGCAGAAAAAACAACACCACGGTAATTCTGCTGAAAACAGCGTCAGTCCACATTAGTTCCATGCAAATCGTACCAAAACCATATAAAATTATTGTAAACATGGCATGCATACTTTATAAATTATAGATACATTGGAGACGTATCAACGGTCCTTTGGTAGGAGCCTACCCCGCATCTCCTTCATCTTTAAATTAAGAAGGAGATCAATATGAATATAGTAGTTGCGTGTATATATATTAGATCATGATAGAAAATGTGAATAGTGTGTACGTACATCAAGAATTATTCTATCTCTGCTCCTTTCGGTCATAATGCGAATGTTCTCGCAAACAATGTATGCACATATATTAGTCCTTAGTTCCTGCGTCATGCACCACTTTACGAGAATAGAATTTAGTCAGATAATAATCAAGCATCATAATAGTATTGAAATTAGAACTATAGAGATACCGGACGTAGTTAGTACTACTTAATTACCTTGGGCAGTTTCCATGTCAGCTCCTTTTTCCATGGACCACAATCTTTCGGATGAACCATTTCCAAACCCTGCCCGGCTAAGAAAAAAGGAGTTGTTGACTACTTGATATCAAGAAATGAACTAAAGAGGCCGACATAGTGCGATAATGATTGAAATTACCTGTCGAGTGTCAACTTCAGGTTCCTGTACTCTTCAAGGTCTTTTCTTAGTGAGTCCAGTACTTTAACTTTTCCCTTGTCAACTCTAATGATTAGCAGGATCCAATGGAACCTGTGTTGTATAAGCAGGCATGCATAACTCATCAAGTACTACACTTAACATCGAGTAAGCAAAATAGAATTTATAGTACAAGGCAGTAACACTCACCAGAAGTTGTAAGGAAATAGTATTTCTGGTTGGGTATTTAGTTCCTTCATAAACCGTAGCAAGTTCTCCTATGTCTCATCTTCGTAGTCTATTAACACAGTTTCATAAACGGTATTTGGGTCAAAGAACGCAATGCCATAGACTCGATCTCTTTTCATTTCAAACATCTTCATTCTGCACAATACCACACAAAGAATATAGTGAAGATAATTACAGGCAATGAACGATTTGAGCTAGAGACTTAAATTACATAAAGAAATCACTAACACACAATAGCAACCGACGAGAGATTAGTCGAGTGCGTCTTAATTGGATAACTGAAAAAGTTCTGGAAACTCAATCAATAGATCGTTTTCATTGATGTAAAGCTCTTGCTTGACTTTCACCATGAGGCTCTCTCGCCCGTTATCTACTTCTCGCAGGTACCAGTCATGCAATCTGCACATTTATGTTGATAGAAGCGGGACCTCATCGGGCCTGACCAGAGGGTTCCTTCTGACATATTTCCATGCTAGTTCCTTCTCTTCCACCCTAGGCATTTCCTTGGCGCCTAGGAGTTGTTCACCAGTGACACCAGCCTCGCTAGCATAAGCTCTAACAGCGTCGGTTCCCCTCAAATCGGTACTCATATTAAGCGGCGTGATCGATTGCACTGCCTATTCTCCTAGCTGAGGAATTGTTTTCCCGCTTTTCTTACTAACGCTCGACTCTAGACTGACTAAATGGGACTAGAGGTACAAACCGGCACTAAATGGGCTCATGGGGG
>NW_021282674.1:0-1204 GCF_002162155.2 Triticum dicoccoides
CCCAGGGAAAGCCAACGTCATGGCTGATGCGCTAAGTCGTAAATCTTATTGTAACAATCTGATGCTACAACAAAGTCAACCGCTTCTCCATGAGGAATTTCGGAAGCTTAACCTTCACATTGTATCTCAAGGTTTTCTTTCCACCTTGGTGGCAAAACCTACCCTTACGGATCAGATTATCAAAGCACAGAAGGTAGATCCGGGAATCTCCCGCATCAAGAGAAACATTCAGAAAGGAATTGCGAATTGCTTCTCCATTAACGATCAAGGGGTCGTATACTTCGGAAATCGACTAGTGGTTCCCAAAGTGCGAAACCTGAGGCGATTGATCCTTAAGGAAGCTCATGAATCTCCTCTCACCATTCATCCCGGTAGCACTAAGATGTATCAGGACCTACGCCAGAGGTTCTGGTGGACTAGGATGAAGAGAGAAATTGCTCAGTATATTGCAAATTGCGACGTCTGTTGTCGTGTAAAAGCAGAGCATCAACGGCCTGCTGGCACCCTTCAACCCCTAGCTATTCCTGAATGGAAATGGGATAAAATTGGCATGGATTTCATTACCGGTTTTCCCAGGACCAAGAGAGGGAATAATACTATTTTCGTCGTGGTCGATCGTCTTTCTAAAGTAGCCCATTTCCTACCTGTTCGTGAGAGTATAACCGCTAGTCAGCTGGCAGACTTATACATCTCCCGAATAGTGTCCCTCCATGGTGTTCCTTTGGAAATTAACTCGGCTCGAGGAAGTCTTTTCACCTCTCGATTTTGGGAAAGTTTCCAAAATGCTATGGGAACCCGTCTCTCCTTTAGCACCGCCTTCCACCCTCAGTCGAGCGGTCAAGTGGAACGCGTCAACCAGATTCTAGAAGACATGCTTCGAGCCTCTGTTATCTCATTCGGAATGGATTGGGAGAAGTGCCTTCCATTTGCCGAATTCGCTTATAACAACAGCTATCAATCTAGCTTGGGTAAAGCCCCTTTTGAAGTTCTCTATGGACGACGGTGTCGAACACCCCTTAACTGGTCAGAGACCGGGGAAAGACAATTCTTTGGCCCGGATATGATTCAGGAAGCAGAAGAACAAGTTCGCATCGTTCGTGAAAAGTTGAAAACAGCCCAGTCTCGTCAAAAGAGTCAATATGACCGAAAACATAAGGCTATGACTTTCAAGGTTGACGAGAAGGCTTATCTTCGGGTCACCCCT
>NW_021282675.1:0-1936 GCF_002162155.2 Triticum dicoccoides
ACCCATGTATATCGAGAGTAATCATCAACAATGACAAAACCATATAGAGATGCATCATTAGTGACTGCTGAGTAATGATTAGGTCCGAAGAGGTCCATGTGAAGCAATTCGAATGGACGAGTAGTGGTCATGATAGTCTTCGCTGGATGCTTGGCCTTGGTCATTTTTCCAGCTTCACAGGCTCCGCATAAGTGATCCTTGAGGAATTTGACATTCTCTATGCCAATGACATGCTTCTTCTTTGCAAGCGTGTGCAAATTCCTCATGCCTGCGTGACCAAGTCGTTGATGCCATAGCCAGCCTTCTGAAGCTTTTGCAAGTAGACACACGGCTGGTTGTGGTCCTGTAGAGAAATCAACAATATACAGATCTCCTCTCCTAAAGCCTTCAAAGACTTTGGAATTGTCAGCTTCCATAATCACAACACATCGATACTTGCCAAAGACAACAACCATATCAAGATCACAAAGCATTGAGACTAACATGAGGTTGTATCCTAAGGACTCAACAAGCATGACTTTGTCCATGTGTTTATCCTTAGAGATTGCAACCTTACCAAGACCCAATACCCGACTTTTGCCTTTGTCAGCAAAGATAATATGCTTCAGATGTGACAGTGATAAGGGAGCATCCATCAATAGATTCTTGTCACCAGTCATGTGATTCGTACATCCACTATCGAGGACCCACTCACTAGCTTTGGGTTGATCATCCTGCAGATGAATTAGTGTAGCTTACAATCTCATATGCTTCATCAGTGAAGAATATGATATCAAGTTCATCAGATGAATTTCATCAATCAGTAAACAGATATAGCAGTATGAGGACGTGTGAAATGAAGGTTCATTTCATCATGATTCGCCTGCATCCTTTCAGGCAATTTTGTCAGGTCCCCAGCAAATTCTTCAGACGTTAAAGCATGTCTGGAGACCTGACCCTGCAGAAGAGATTAGTTCTTTTTCTTCACCACCCACATCTAAAGGGGTGGCAAAGAGTTCATCACTCTGCGAGCACCATACGAGAATGGTGGCATAGAGGCCAAACCATTTCGTTTCACATAAGAGGGGTTAGGGTAAGCATATGAATAAGCAGATAAATTCTTCGAGGACTTATGAACATAATGGTTTGAAGAATAATGCACATATTCATAGCCCTTAGCTCTACCCTGCGAAACAGAGTTGTTAGCACGATGATAATCATATGAGGACTTTGATCCTTTTGAGGAATTTGATCCACGTGAGGAATTTGGTCCGTATGAGGACTTGGATCCATATGAAGAATTTGGTCCATATGAAGAATTTGATCTGGGGTTCCTGTTCTTCACAGGTGGTGTCATGAGGACATTCACCTGAAGACTTTCGAGGCACTTCTTGGGAACCCAGATTTTCTTCATAGGAGACCCATTCCTGCAGTTAGTGCCAACATATCTAGCAAATACTTCACCATTCTGATTTTTGAACAGTTTATAGTTGGAGTCAAATGACTCATTAGAAGAATGAGGAGATTCACATGTAAAGCCAGATAAGTTAGATGGATCAACTGGAGGTCCCTTTGCAGCAACCCATGAGGTTTTGGGGTACTGCTCAGGCTTCCAATATGTTCCATCAGCATTGAGTTTCCTCTCAAAGGCAATACCCTCTTTCCTAGGGTTTCTGTTGAGGATCTTCTTTTTAAGCACATCACAAAGAGTCTGATGCCCTTTGAGGCTTTTGTACATGCCTATCATGTACAATTCCTTCAGCCCTACATCGTCAGTGATACTAGCAATGTCCTCAGATGAGGAATTAGTGATAGCAGAGGCAGGTGAAGAATTTGTAACAGTTGAAGCATTTGAACATTCAGGTGAAGAATTAGCAGATTCACGTTCAATGCACTTTAAGCATGAAGGAACAAATTCTTCCTGAGAAGCGCTGATTTGTTGAGCTAGTAATGAATC
>NW_021282676.1:0-1038 GCF_002162155.2 Triticum dicoccoides
GAACGATGCGAACTTGTTCTTCTGCTTCCTGAATCATGTCCGGGCCAAAGAATTGTCTTTCCCCGGTCTCTGACCAGTTAAGGGGTGTTCGACACCGTCGTCCATAGAGAACTTCAAAAGGGGCTTTACCCAAGCTAGATTGATAGCTGTTGTTGTAAGCGAATTCGGCAAATGGAAGGCACTTCTCCCAGTCCATTCCGAATGAGATAACAGAGGCTCGAAGCATGTCTTCTAGAATTTGGTTGACGCGTTCCACTTGACCACTCGACTGAGGGTGGAAGGCGGTGCTAAAGGAGAGACGAGTTCCCATAGCATTTTGGAAACTTTCCCAAAATCGAGAGGTGAAAAGACTTCCTCGATCCGAGTTAATTTCCAAAGGAACACCATGAAGGGACACTATTCGGGAGATGTATAAGTCTGCCAGTTGACTAGCGTTTATACTCTCTCGAATAGGTAGGAAATGGGCTACTTTGGAAAGACGATCGACCACGACGAAAATAGCATTATTCCCTCTCTTGGTCCTGGGAAACCCGGTAATGAAATCCATACCAATTTTATCCCATTTCCATTCAGGAATAGCTAAGGGTTGAAGGGTACCAGCAGGCCGTTGATGCTCTGCTTTTACACGACGACAGACGTCGCAATTAGCAATATACTGAGCAATTTCTCTCTTCATCCTAGTCCACCAGAACCTCTGGCGTAGGTCCTGATACATCTTAGTACTACCGGGATGAATGGTGAGAGGAGATTCATGAGCTTCCTTAAGGATTAATCGCCTTAGGTTGCGCACTTTGGGAACTACTAGTCGATTCCCGAAGTATACGACTCCTTGATCATTAATGGAGAAACAATTCGCAATTCCTTTCTGAATGTTCCTCTTGATGCGGGAGATTCCCGGATCTACCTTCTGTGCTTTGATAATTTGATCCGTAAGGGTAGGTTTTGCCACCAAGGTGGAGAGAAAACCTTGAGGAACAATATGAAGGTTAAGCTTCCGAAATTCCTCATGGAGAAGCGGTTGACTTTGTTGTAACATCA
>NW_021282677.1:0-1011 GCF_002162155.2 Triticum dicoccoides
AATGTTCGCATCTATATGTTGGCTTTCCAAAGTTCCATATCGTGCTATCATAACTTCTGGACGTAGTGCTGCTGCTTGTTTCTATGATGTTGCTTTGAAGGTCATTGTCCCTCCCATTTCTCCTTGAACGCTTGACATCTCTTATTTCATTGATTTGTTCCTTTCTCTTCCGTGAAGCATCTTCTTCTATTTTATTGGTTGTTTCCTGTGTATTCCTGCATCTCTTACTCCTTTTTTCTTGTAGTTGTTGTTTCCTCCTGATAATAGCTTCTTTAGCTTCTTTTGCAAGTGGGCCTGCTGATTTTGACGTATACTGTCCCTTCATTTCTGCATTTGATATTCTTTTAGCAATATAGTATCAAATATTTGAAAGGTACTTTATGCACAATGTCGTAAACAAAACAATGTATGCACTAAATAAGAGATGCTGGCTGCATGTAGAAACAACCTATAATTCTTATCAATCATGCTTTTCAGGATTGTTGTGTTGCGTGGTTCGAGCTGCAGCGTATGGCATTATTGGTGTGACAGTGTGGTTGTTTCTCAGTGCACGACAATTGCTCCATGGGAATTACTACGGCGAAGTACTCTCAAAGTCATTTTTAGCACTACACGTAAAATTATTTGGTTTTGTAATATTTACAAAGGGCAATCTTTCAAATGTATATTTTAGAGAAGTACAAAAAATTAGTCATTACATGAAGATATAAAAAGGTGAATGATATACCTGATAGTGTCTTCTTGCCTTGGTTTTTAAAATTTGTAAAGCTTCACACGCTTCTGCTAATAAATTATTGTCACAATTGTATCTTTGCTGCAAAGCAAATCCTGTACTGATCCTGGAAAGTATTTCGTATGATGTACAAAATTATTAGAGCATATCTTTCTATTGCTGCCATGATTTTATCAGTCTGTATGTCACTTTTAGTTCATCACAGAAGCTGGTACTGTTTTCTAAAAGAAAATAGAGCTTATGTGAAGAGCCAAGGCATGACGTGTGAGAATAGCTTA
>NW_021282678.1:0-2658 GCF_002162155.2 Triticum dicoccoides
TCTTGAGGAAAACCAACGCAAGCTCAAGACGTAGCAAGAAGGATTTCTGGCGCCATTGTCGGGGAGGTCTTCGCTCAAGTCAAGACATACCAAGTACCCATCACAAACCCATCTCCCTCGCATTTACAATATTTTCCATTTGCCTCCCGTTTTCCTCTCCCCCACTTCACCCTTGCCGTTTTATTCGCCCTCTCTTTCCCAATCTCCTCCTCTCTTTCGCTTGCCCTTTTGTTTGCTCGTTTGGTTGGAATAGATGCTTATTTATTGCTAAACAGAGAACCTAAGATCTATGGATCCTCATCCGCTTGCTAATCTTTTTAAGAGATCCAATTATGGTGAACCAATTGCTAGTGAGTTTTGTGTGCTAGTTTATCTTTATGAAGCTTGTGAATCTGAAAATTACGATGAAGAAATTTATGAAGAGATTCACAATAACTCCTTGAATAAAAAGCATGATTGCAATGATTTTCCTATAAATTCTCTTGATGTCAATTGTTCTAATAATATGAAAAACCCTAAGCTTGGGGATGCTAGTTTTGCTATGTCTACTACTTGTTTCAATGATCATGATTGGGGTGATTCTTATTATAACCTTGAAAATTTATTTAAGCCCCATGATGAATATGAGATTCATAATAGTGTTTGCAATAATATTGAAAGTGGGTTTGGAAGAGTGTCAACTTTAGATCCCACATATTTGGAGTATGTTCAATCTTATGATATTTTTGATAAAAGTGGGTTCGGAAAGGTCATGACTTTAGTTAATGTTAATCCCACTATCTTGGAAGAGTGTCAACTTTGCATGCATGTGGATCATGTTGATAATATGTTTTGTGATAGCTATTTTGTTGAATTTTCCTATGATCCTACATGTAATTATTATGAGAGAGGAAAATATGGTCGTAGAAATTTTTATCTTATTAAATTACCTCTCGTCATGTTGAGATTGCTATCGTCTCTTTCTTCTTCCTTGCGTATACTAGTTTTTGCTTGCCTTGAAAATTTGTTTGCTTATAATATACCTATGCATAGGAAGTGTGTTAGACTTAGATGTGTTTGTCACATGTTTTATGATGCTCTCTTTGTGCTTCAATTCTTGTCTTTCATGTGAGCATCATTGAAATCTCAATGCCTAGCTAAAAAAAGGCTTTAAAGAAAAGCGCTTGTTGGAAGACAACCCAATATTTTTCCTTGTTGTTATTTAATAAATCTTGCATCTACCTTCTGGATAGATGTGTTTTTATCTTTTAATTAGTGTTTGTGCCAAGTAGAACCTATAGGATAACCTACGATGATAGTTGATTTGATTCTGCTGAAAAACAGAAACTTTGTGCGCACGAATATAATTTTGTTAAATCACAGGAACGTGATTTTGCGTTGATTCTTTTTGCTTCTGTTCAATAGAAAAAATTTCCAGGACTTCCTATTTTGGTAGGATTTTTACAGTTCCATAAGTTTGCGTTAGTTACAGATTACTACAGACTGTTCTGTTTTTGACAGATTCTGTTTTTCGTGTGTTGTTTGCTTATTTCAATGCATCTATGGCCAGTAAATTAGTTATAAACCATAAAGAAGTTGGAATACAGTAGGTTTAACACCAATATAAATAAAGAATGAGTTCATTGCAGTACCTTATGTGGTGGTTTTGTTTTCTTTCACTAACGGAGCTTATAAGATTTCCTGTTGAGTTTTGTGTTGTGAAGTTTTCAAGTTTTGGGTAAAGCTTTTATGGACTGTGGAATAAAGGGTGGCAAGAGCCTAAGCTTGGGGATGCCCATGGCACCCCAAGTTATTCAATAATAGCCAAAAGCCTAAGCTTGGGGATGCCCCAGGAAGGCATCCCCTCTTTCGTCTTCGTTCATTGGTAACTTTACTTGGAGCTATATTTTTATTCGCCACATGATATGTGTTTTGCTTGGAGCGTCATGTATTAAATTAGTCTTTGCTTTTTAGTTTACCACATCCATCCTTGCTGTACACACCTTTTGGGAGAAGCCTATTTGATTATAATTTGCTAGAATACTCTATGTGCTTCACTTATATCTTTTGAGCTTGATAGTTTTCGCTCTAGTGCTTCACTTATATCTTTTAGAGCACGGTGGTGTCTTAATTTTGAAGAAATTGCTAGTCTCTCATGCTTCACTTATATAATTTTGAGAGTCTTTTAGAACAGCATGGTATTTGCTATGATCATAAAGTTGGTCCTAGAATGATGAGCATCCAAGTTGGGTATAATAAAAACTATCATAGAAAGTGAATTGGATGCTATGATCAATTTGATACTTGATAATTGTTTTGAGATATGAAGGTAGTGATATTAAAGTCATGCTAGTTGGGTGATTATGAATTTAAAGAATGCTTGTGTTGAAGCTTGTGATTCCCGTAGCATGCACGTATGGTGAACCGCTTTGTGATGAAGTTGGAGCACAATTTTATTTATTGATTGTCTTCCTTATGAGTGGCGGTCGGGGACGAGCGATGGTCTTTTGCTACCAATCTATCCCCCTAGGAGCATGTGCGTAGTACTTTGGTTTTTGATGACTTCTAAATTTTTGCAACAAGTATATGAGTTCTTTTGATAAATGTTGAGTCCATGGATTATACGCACTCCTTCACCCTTCCACCATTGCTAGCCTCTCTTGTACCACGCAACTTTCG
>NW_021282679.1:0-1055 GCF_002162155.2 Triticum dicoccoides
ACCCCTCCCTCTCAACCGCACCAGTGCACGCTTGCCGCGCCACAACGCCGACGCTGGACCCGTGAATCGTGAGCACCCAGCTATGACTTACCGCACTCGTGCAAAATAATAAAACACGGTAAATATATTACTTACACGTGCGTTTTGTTTTGCAAGCGGCGCGAAAAAAATTAAAAAAGGAATGCAACACGAGGACTTCCCAGGAGGTCACCCATCCTAGTACTACTCTCGCCCAAGCACGCTTAACTTCGGAGTTCTGATGGGATCCGGTGCTTTAGTGCTGGTATGATCGCATCCGACATGTTACCCCGGTCTTCGTCCCTTATCCTTGCCCCTCCCAGCTCCACTACAAAGACGATTGTACATTGCTTTGGCCGCTCCCTCTCAACTACGGAGACGAGTTTAACGCGGTTTCTACCCCTCCCTCTCAACCGCACCAGTGCACGCTTGCCGCGCCACAACGCCGACACTGGACCCGTGAATCGTGAGCACCCAGCTATGACTTACCGCACTCGTGCAAAATAATAAAACACGGTAAATATATTACTTACACGTGCGTTTTGTTTTGCAAGCGGCGCGAAAAAAATTAAAAAGGGAATGCAACACGAGGACTTCCCAGGAGGTCACCCATCCTAGTACTACTCTCGCCCAAGCACGCTTAACTTCGTAGTTCTAATGGGATCCGGTGCTTTAGTGCTGGTATGATCGCATCCGACATGTTACCCCGGTCTTCGTCCCTTATCCTTGCCCCTCCCAGCTCCACTACAAAGACGATTGTACATTGCTTTGGCCGCTCCCTCTCAACTACGGAGACGAGTTTAACGCGGTTTCCACCCCTCCCTCTCAACCGCACCAGTGCACGCTTGCCGCGCCACAACGCCGACGCTGGACCCGTGAATCGTGAGCACCCAGCTATGACTTACCGCACTCGTGCAAAATAATAAAACACGGTAAATATATTACTTACACGTGCGTTTTGTTTTGCAAGCGGCGCGAAAAAAATTAAAAAGGGAATGCAACACGAGGACTTCCCAGGAGGTCACCCATCCAAGTAC
>NW_021282680.1:0-668 GCF_002162155.2 Triticum dicoccoides
GGGGAGGCACGTGGCGTCACCGGGGCGTCGAGGAGGAGCCAGGCAGGCTGGGAGGGAGGAGATGGCCGGGGCGCGTGGCCGCGCGCGCTACCGAGCAGCTTCGGGACGAGGGGGAGGAAGACGACAGGGGGAGAAGCAGCGGTGGGCTGGGCCGCTGGAGGAGCTGGGCCAGGTGGGCTGAGAGGTGAGCGCCAGGTAAGTTTTCTCTCCTCTCTGCTTTTATTTCTATTTAATTCTGTTTTCTATTTTCTGTAGTTTGTTTTGATTTAGTTTTAGACACTAAATCATTTTAATAAATCCTGTAGGTTTTTATGTGGCTTGCTAAAATATATACAAAGCCACTCACAAACTTCCAGAATTATTGGAGTCATATTTAATATATATATATTAAATATAAATCCAAAGCAAATAGTTATTGGATTAATTCAAATGGCCAAAATAAATATTTCTGTGACTCCAAGAATATTGGTTTGAATTTTACCTCTTACCAACATTTCTATGGAACAACAGGAACATTTTCTTGGACTCATTTGAGAAGATTTAAATGTTAATCATTTTTAGAAGGTTTCTGAGGCTTTGAAAATTCCTCAATCAAATTTCATTTAAATTTAAACATGATGCACACATGAGGGTCTAGCCTAGTGCATAAGAGGACCAGGGATGTGACA
>NW_021282681.1:0-2236 GCF_002162155.2 Triticum dicoccoides
AGACAATACTCTAGAATTGCCCCAACATTACACATGCACAAGCACAAAGCCTGACCCAAACACAAGGATGGGAACAGCAAAACGCAACACAACGTAGATGAACAACCTAGAATTCGAGGACCATAGCTCACAGATTCAACAGAGCACAGCCATCATCGGGCTCACAGAATTGTAGGACCATATCTCGCAGATCTAGAAAATAGAGTAATTGATGAAGAACAACAACAGGCCGTTGGGAAGAGAAAATTCCAACCAGCAGCTAGCCGACCGCAGCAATCTAAACTTCAAGCAAGGGATCCTTCCAGTGGATTTGAAGAGCTGCAAATTAAGCAAAAACATGAACAACCTAGGATTGGACGAGTGAGAGCTCACAAAATCCACGAATCGCGTCGGCGGAGATCTAGATAAAGAACAACGAATGGAGGGGAGAGAGAACAGATGCAAACCAGTTGGAGGAGCACTTCTAACCACCAGCGGGCGAACAACAACAACCGAACACCTGAAGCAACAAGAGAAGGAGAGCTGTGAATGGAAATAATCGCCGTCTCTCTCTCTCCCCTGCTCTCGAAATCTCTGTTTGAACGTCTGATGAAACAGCTACAGAGCGAACAGGAGATTTCAAAGTCAAGAGGAAAAACAGGCAGCGACACGGGTTAACGGGCAGACCATAAGCAGAAGAGCGAACCCGATATAAACCAATAACGAGACGACCATTCACGAATCGGAGGGGCTAAATATCAGTCGACTGATTTTTTACCAAGTCTCAGTCGATCCCCCACCCCCCGCATTAGATCACTAGGGGCTTCAAAATCTGTGCATGCTGTTTGTTTCTTGTGAAATAGGCCCGTGCAGGGATACAGCCGGCCTGTTTAGTGCTTTTTTTTGTTTGTGAAAGGTGCAGGTATGCGTGGTGGGCTTGGCATCTTCCACATTCCCCATTCCAGTGTGTGTCTCTTTCACCTGGCTACATTCGAAACCAAGCAATCCAACCTTTTTTTTACTCGTCTCCATTTTTTGTTAGTTTCTGTTGCCGGGTTATTTGGCATTTTTATGTGGCGTTTTCCTTTTTTTTAGGGGAATGTGGCATTTTCCTTGATTAATTTGTTTGTCCCTTTTTATTTTATAGTTTTGTTTTCCTTCATCTTTTCTCGTAATATTATTTCCTTGTTTATTTATTTTATTTTCAGTTTTTCTGTCGCGTATTATTATAATTTTATGAAAAATAATATATCTCATTCACGTCCTTCTCCGCCTGACAAAAACACATTGCAATTCTTGGATTTGGTCACGTAACACTTAGTTCCATTCGTGCGAGTAGTGCAGATAGGCATCATAAGCCGTCTTCTCTCTTTTTTAACACAGGTGGGATAAGGTTGTAGGCTTCTTATGTTGCATCCCGGTTATTTTTGCAGTGCAGCCTTTTTGTCCTCTTTATCCTGTTTTTATGGGAGATTTTGAGTCATCGGGTGTTTGTTGCCCTTATTTTTTATTTTATTTTCTTTCTTTCTTATTTTCATTCTGTTTATTTTTTCTTTTTTTCAATTTTTTTGTTTATTTTATTTTTTAGATAGTTCTCTTTTTTTTTCTTGGGCTATTTCTTATTTGTCATTTTCTCGATCGACAGAGAATTAGTTAGATCTCATTCGTTTTGGTAGCTATGGATTTTGGACATCAAGTTTTGTGTGTGGTGTGTTGTGTCGATGGCCTAGTACGTTGTTGCCTGATTTTTTTTCACTCTCTAGTCAACTAGAAATCATATTATTTACATAGACCGTAAGGTTATGGTGTTTTATTAGGGGAATGGGGCCTTTGCATGCTCGCCAATAGGCATGAACTTCAAAGTGTCACTCCAACTTCAATTGCATGTTCTCAACGCGACTTCAATTAAGTGGTGTTTTGTCGATAGAACGATGATTGCATGTCTACCACTAGGCACACAACTGCAAGTGTCACTCCAGATTGCACCTCGGTGATGTGTTGTTAGGGAAAGGTTGCAATAGCATGTATGTCAGTACGCCGCAATTTCAAATGCCCCTTCCCCCGATTTCAACTACATGTCTTCGAGGCAATTGTAACTATGTGATGTTTTTGTTCGGTTAGGGGTGAGCTGCATGTCTCCCACTAGGCCACAGCTAGAAGTGTCGCCCCGACAGCAATTGCATGTCTTCAACAAAAGTACAACTATGTGGTGTTTTTGTCCGGCAGTGGTGTGTTGCATGTCTCCCATGAGGCCGCA
>NW_021282682.1:0-1004 GCF_002162155.2 Triticum dicoccoides
TCCAGAGTCAATTCATGGGCTTTGTCGATCGCGGGAGACGTGCCACCACCTTTGCAAATACCACAACCATCACGAGAGGTGCACAAACATCCAAATGCACATGATCAGGTTAATGTATCTATACCACCATTTAATGGCCGTTTTAAACCTGCTTTATATATTGAATGGGAGTTCGACATAAAAAATATATTTGCTTCCCATAATTTCAATGAACATAAAAAGGTTAAGGTTGCGGTTGGTTCTTTCACTGGTTATGCTTTGGTTTGGTGGAGTGAATATTGTCGGTTACACCCTGATTATATACCTACTACTTGGGATGATTTGAAACTTACCATGCGACATACTTTCGTCCCTGCTTATTATACTCGTGACATGATTAAGAAGTTGCAACACTTAAAACAAGGTAGTGAAACTGTAACAAAATATTATGATGATTTAGAAACTACCTTGTTGCATTCCTCTTTAGAAGAAAGTGAAGATGATTTTATGGATAGATTTTGGGGAGGATTAAACCTTGATATTCAAGAGATACTAATTCATGAAGAGTGTTATCCTATGGACCATTTGTTTCATCTTGCTTGCAAAGCTGAACAGGAAATAAAACGACGTGTTGGCCACGAGGAGAACAAGCACACGGTGCACATTCCAAGAGTTGATATGATTGTTCCTTCAACTACTAGGCATACTATGACAACCACATCCGTTGTTGTCAGGACTACATCACCTCCACCATGTGACACATCGCCCCCGAGAGTGGCTACATCATCTGAGTTGATCATAAGAGGTAATGACAAAGGTACTGATCTTCCATCTCTACATGAGAATGATGAATGCCTTGTCAATTTGAATGCACCATCTGATGAGCTACCCACTACTTTGATCACACCACCTATTTTAGAGGACTACGTTGATAATTTGACTTTGCCATGTGATCAAACAACTGAAATACCAACAATTTTGAGTGCACCCATTGAATTAACTATTGATGCAAAAGAACCAATGTT
>NW_021282683.1:0-1023 GCF_002162155.2 Triticum dicoccoides
ATACATGGATTCTATCTCGGATTTCATGGCTTCAAGCCATTTGTTGGAATCCGGGCCCGTCATTGCTTCTTCATAGTTCGAAGGTTCATTGTTGTCTAACAACATGATTTCCAGGACAGGGTTGCCGTACCACTCTGGTGCGGAACGTGTCCTTGTGGACCTACGAAGTTCAGCAGTAACTTGATCCGAAGTACCTTGATCATTATCATGGTTTTCCTCTTCAGTTGGTGTGGGCATCACAGGAATGGTTTCCTGTGCTGCGTCACTATCCCGCTCAAGAGGTAGTACTTCATCGAGTTCTACTTTCCTCCCACTTACTTCTTTCGAGAGAAACTCTTTTTCCAGAAAGCATCCGTTCTTGGCAACAAAGATCTTGCCTTCGGATCTTAAGTAGAAGGTATACCCTATAGTTTCCTTAGGGTATCCTATGAATACACATCTTTCCGACTTGGGTTCGAGCTTTTCAGGTTGAAGTTTCTTGACATAAGCTTCGCATCCCCAAACTTTTAGAAACGACAGCTTAGGTTTCTTTCCAAACCATAATTCATACGCTGTCGTCTCAACGGATTTAGACGGTGCCCTATTTAAAGTGAATGTAGCTGTCTCTAGAGCGTATCCCCAAAATGATAGCGGTAAATCGGTAAGAGACATCATAGACCGCACCATATCCAATAGAGTGCGATTACGACGTTCGGACACACCGTTTCGCTGAGGTGTTCCAGGCGGCGTGAGCTGTGAAACGATTCCACATTTCTTTAAGTGTGTACCAAATTCGTGACTTAAGTATTCTCCTCCACGATCTGATCGTAAGAATTTTATCTTTCGGTCACGTTGATTCTCCACCTCATTCTGAAATTCCTTGAACTTTTCAAAGGTCTCAGACTTGTGTTTCATTAAGTAGACATACCCATATCTACTCAAGTCATCTGTGAGAGTGAGAACATAACGATATCCTCCGCGAGCCTCAACGCTCATTGGACCGCACACATCGGTATGTATGATTTCCAACAAGTTGGTTGCTCG
>NW_021282684.1:0-1900 GCF_002162155.2 Triticum dicoccoides
AAGAGGACAGTGAGGGAGGATATCCGCATATCAACTCCACTCTGATGATCTTTGCAGATGTGGAAAGCAGAAGTCGACTGAAAGTGATTAACCGAGAGGTGAACATGGTTGCCCCAGCAAAGGCAAATTATCTGAAGTGGTCTCAAACACCCATCACATTCGACCAATCTGATCACCCGACTCATATTGCCACCCCTGGGAGGCAAGCTTTGGTGGTCGATCCAGTTGTCGAAGGCACTCGACTGACAAAGGTGCTGATGGATGGTGGAAGTGGGCTGAACTTGTTGTATGCTGACACGTTGAAAGGTATGGGCATTCCGATGTCCCGACTGAGCACTAGTAACATGAGCTTCCATGGAGTTATACCAGGGAAGAAGGCCGGGTCACTCGGCCAGATAGCTTTGGACGTGGTGTTTGGTGATTCGAAGCATTTTCGCAAAGAAAAGTTGACGTTTGAGGTCGTGGATTTTCAAAGTGCATATCATGCCATTTTGGGGAGACCAGCCTATGCACGGTTCATGGCTCGACCATGTTACGTGTACCTCAAATTGAAGATGCCCGGTCCCAAAGGTGTGATCACTGTCACCGGTGATAGGAAAAAGGCAGAGGAGTGCTTTCAGAAGGGCTCCAAGATTGCCGATTCCCAAGTGACAACGGTCGAGTTCGAAGAATACAAGCAAAACGCAGATCCGAGTGACTTGCTGCGATCCAAGAAGCCCGCCACAGAGTCTGCATTCCAGTCGTCCGGTGAGACGAAGCCTGTTCACATTCACCCGACCGACCCCGAAGCAGCTCCGACCCGCATCTCTACAACACTCGACCCAAAATAGGAAGAAGCGCTCATCCAGTTCCTCCGTGAGAACTGGGACATTTTTGCATGGAAGCCCGCTGACATGCCAGGTGTTCCCAGGGGACTGGCTAAGCATCGCCTAAGAGTCGACTCGTCTGCAAAACCAGTCAAAGAGCATCTTCGGCGGTCCGCCATCCAGAAGAGAAAAGCCATCGGTGAAGAAGTGGCTCGACTGTTGGCGGCAGGATTTATCCGAGAGATATACCACTCCGAGTGGCTCGCTAATGTCGTCATGGTTCCTAAGAAGGACAAGTCGCTCCGAATGTGCATTGATTTCAAGCACATCAACCGGGCCTGCCCGAAAGATCACTTTCCTCTCCCTCGCATAGATCAAATTGTTGACTCGACCGCGGGATGCGAGAGATTGTCTTTTTTAGATGCTTACTCCGGGTACCACCAGATCCGTCTGTACGGGCCCGATGAGGTAAAAACAGCTTTCATCACTCCATTCGGGTGCTTCTGCTATATCACCATGCCATTCGGCCTCAAGAATGCCGGAGCCACATTTATGCGAATGATTCAGAAGTGTCTACTCACTCAAATCAGTCGGAATGTGGAAGCTTATATGGATGATATTGTTGTCAAGTCACGAAAAGGTTCCGACCTGCTCGCTGACCTCGCCGAAACATTTGCCAACCTCAGAAGATATGATATCAAGCTCAATCCATCAAAGTGCACATTTGGAGTTCCTGGTGGCAAGTTACTCGGTTTTCTCGTTTCCGAACGGGGAATCGACGCTAACCCAGAGAAGATTGGCACTATTCTCCGAATGAAACGCCCTGTGCGAGTGCACGATGTCCAGAAGCTTACTGGATGCTTGGCCGCATTAAGTCGATTCATCTCACGACTCGGTGAAAAGGCACTGCCTCTTTACCGACTGATGAAGAAGGCTGACAAGTTCGAGTGGACTCCAGAAGCTGATGCAGCGTTTGCCGAGCTAAAAGCTCTGCTCTCCACCCAGCCGGTGCTTGCTGCTCCAATCAGCAAAGAGCCTCTGTTGCTCTACATCGCAGCCACAGGACAAGTCGTCAGTACTGTGCTAACGGTCGA
>NW_021282685.1:0-1462 GCF_002162155.2 Triticum dicoccoides
ACGGTAGTAAATAAGATGATCCCTTATAAAATTTCAAGAAGTGTTCTCCCCTAACTGTGCACCGTTGCTACAGTTCGTCGTTTCTAAGCACCACGTGATGATCGGGTGTGATGGATTCTTACGTTCACATACAACGGGTGTAAGACAGTTTTACACAGCGAAAACACTTAGGGTTAACTTGACGAGCCTAGCATGTGCAGACATGGCCTCGGAACACGGAGACCGAAAGGTCGAACACGAGTCGTATGGAAGATACGATCAACATGAAAATGTTCACCGACGATGACTAGTCTGTCTCACGTGATGATCGGACACGGACTAGTCGACTCGGATCGTGTAACACTTAGATGACTAAAGGGATGTCTAATCTAAGTGGGAGTTCATAATTTGATTAGAACTTTATTATCATGAACTTAGTCTAAAACCTTTGCAAATATGTCTTGTAGATCAATGGCCAACGCTAATGTCAACATGAACTTCAACGCGTTCCTAGAGAAAACCAAGCTGAAAGATGATGGCAGCAACTATACGGACTGGGTCCGGAACCTGAGGATTATCCTCATAGCTGCCAGGAAACAATATGTCCTAGAAGGACCGCTAGGTGACGCTCCCGTCCCAGAGAACCAAGACATTATGAATGCTTGACAGTCTCGCGCTGATGATTACTCCCTCGTTCAGTGCGGCATGCTTTACAGCTTAGAACCGGGGCTCCAAAAGCGTTTTGAGCATCACGGAGCATATGAGATGTTCGAAGAGCTGAAACTAGTTTTTCAAGCTCATGCCCGGGTCGAGAGATATGATGTCTCCGACAAGTTCTACAGTTGTAAGATGGAGGAGAACAGTTCTGTCAGTGAGCACATCCTGAAGATGTCTGGGTTGCACAACCGTATGACCCAGCTGAACATTAACCTCCCAGATGAGGCGGTCATTGACAGAATCCTCCAGTCTCTCCCACCAAGCTACAAGAGCTTTGTGATGAACTACAACATGCTGGGAATGGAAAAGACCATTCCTGAAGTGTTCTCGATGCTGAAGTCAGCAGAGGCTGAAATCAAGAAAGAACATCAAGTGTTGATGGTCAATAAGACCACTAAGTTCAAGAAGGGCAAGGGTAAGAAGAACTTCAAGAAGGACGGCAAAGATGTTGCCGCGCCTGGTAAGCCAGTTACCGGGAAGAAGTCAAAGAATGGACCCAAGCCTGAGACTGAGTGCTTTTATTGCAAGGGGAAGGGTCACTGGAAGCGGAACTGCCCCAAATACTTAGCGGATAAGAAGGCCGGCAACACCAAAGGTATATTTGATATACATGTGATTGATGTGTACCTTACCAGTACTCGTAGTAACTCCTGGGTATTTGATACCGGTGCCGTTGCTCATATTTGTAACTCACAGCAGGAGCTGCGGAATAAACGGAGACTGGCGAAGGACGAGGTGACGATGCGCGTCGGGAATGGTTCCAGAG
>NW_021282686.1:0-983 GCF_002162155.2 Triticum dicoccoides
AACTAGTTTCAGCTCTTCGAACATCTCATATGCTCCGTGATGCTCAAAACGCTTTTGGAGCCCCGGTTCTAAGCTGTAAAGCATGCCGCACTGAACGAGGGAGTAATCATCAGCGCGAGACTGCCAAGCATTCATAATGTCTTGGTTCTCTGGGACGGGAGCGTCACCTAGCGGTCCTTCTAGGACATATTGTTTCCTGGCAGCTATGAGGATGATCCTCAGGTTCCGGACCCAGTCCGTATAGTTGCTGCCATCATCTTTCAGCTTGGTTTTCTCTAGGAACACGTTGAAGTTCATGTTGACATTAGCGTTGGCCATTGATCTACAAGACATATTTGCAAAGGTTTTAGACTAAGTTCATGATAATAAAGTTCTAATCAAATTATGAACTCCCACTTAGATTAGACATCCCTTTAGTCATCTAAGTGTTACACGATCCGAGTCGACTAGTCCGTGTCCGATCATCACGTGAGACGGACTAGTCATCGTCGGTGAACATTTTCATGTTGATCGTATCTTCCATACGACTCGTGTTCGACCTTTCGGTCTCCGTGTTCCGTGGCCATGTCTGCACATGCTAGGCTCGTCAAGTTAACCCTAAGTGTTTTCACTGTGTAAAACTGTCTTACACCCGTTGTATGTGAACGTAAGAATCCATCACACCCGATCATCACGTGGTGCTTAGAAACGACGAACTGTAGCAACGGTGCACAGTTAGGGGAGAACACTTCTTGAAATTTTATAAGGGATCATCTTATTTACTACCGTCGTCCTAAGTAAACAAGATGCATAATACATAATAAACATCACATGCAATTATATAGTTGTGACATGATATGGCCAATATCATATAGCTCCATTGATCTTCATCTTCGGGGCTCCATGATCATCTTGTCACCGGCTTGACACCATGATCTCCATCATCATGATCTCCATCATCGTGTCTTCATGAAGTTGTCACGCCAACGACTACTTCTACTTCT
>NW_021282687.1:0-952 GCF_002162155.2 Triticum dicoccoides
GTCCAAGAAACGGGCCAGAATTGGCAAAAACTATGAATGTTGATGACAGACACATAAGTGCACCTTGGAGTTCAACAACCATGGAAATCGCTCTGGGACCCCAAAGCGGCGAGTAATAGTGCACGAAACGGACCAGAATCGGCCAAAATTCTGAGTGTTGATGACCGAAACGTAAACGCACCACGGGGTTCATAAATTGTGGAAATCACTCCAGGACCCCCGAAACTAAGTAATAGTCCAAGAAATGGGCCAAAAATCGGCCCAAACTGCGATTGATATGACATACATGTAAGCGCACCTTGGGGTTCAACAACTATGGAAATCTCTTCGGGACCCCAAAACGGTGAGTAATAGTCCATGAAACGAGTCAGAATCGACAAAAACCATGAGTGTTGATGACCGATATGTAAACGCACCCCGGGGTTTGTTAATCAAGGAAAGCACTCCGGGACCCCAAAACAGTGAGTAATAGTCCATGAAACGGGCCAGAATCCGCCAAAACTGCGAGTGCCACAAAACGAGCCCGAACCGGCCGAAACTGCAAGTGTTGATGATCGACACGTAAATTCACCCCGGGGTTTGTTAATTGCGAAAGTCACACCGGGACCCCAAACAGTGAGTAATAGTCCACGAAACGGGCCAGAATCGGCCACAACTGTGAGTGTTCATGACCGACACGTAAACGCATTTTGGGGTTCAACAACTATGGAAATCACTTCGGGACCCCTAAATGTTGAGTAATAGTCCTCGAATCGCGTCAGAATTGGCCAAAACTGTGAATGTTGAGGACAGACACGCAAACGCACCCCGGGAATTGTCAATCATGGAAATCGCTCTGGGACGCCAAAATGGTGAATAATCGTGCACGAAATGGACCAGAGTCGACCAAAATTGTGTGTTGATGACTGACATGTAAACGCACCACGGAGTTCGTCAATCGTGGAAATCACTG
>NW_021282688.1:0-443 GCF_002162155.2 Triticum dicoccoides
AATAGAGGAGAAGAAGAGAAAAATAGAATTCTATTTTTTTCTTCTTCTCCTCTATTCCTTTCTTCTTCTCCTCTTTTTTCTTCTTCTTTTTTCCTCTTCTTATTTATTTCTCCACTTCTTCCTCTCCTCTTGTTCTCCTTTCTTCCCCTTCTTATTTCCTTTTTCCTCTCATTCTTTTTTTTCTTCTTCCTTCTTAAAAATACATGAAGTAGTATTGCTTGATTTTTTTAAAATAATGTTCAAAAATAAAAGTAGTATTGCTTCCTTTTTCCTCTCATTCTTTTAAAATAAGGTTTTGCATAATTCATTGTTCATATGAATATACAAACATTTGCATATTTACAATAATTAATATCACCAAAAAATTCTATGAACAGAAAAAAATCCTAATTTTTCTAAAAATCTATTTTTTGCATATATACATGAACATATATATATATATA
>NW_021282689.1:0-984 GCF_002162155.2 Triticum dicoccoides
CTTCAAATCTGCAATGTTAAAAGTGGGACTAACCCCAAAATCTACAGGCAGCTCAAGTTTATATGCATTATCATTTATTTTCTCTAACACCTTAAAGGGACCATCAGCACGTGGCATTAACTTTGATTTGCGCAAATCAGGAAATCTATCCTTACGCAAATGTAACCAAACAAGATCTCCAGGTGCAAACACAACATGTTTTCTACCCTTATCTCCAGCAAGTTTATATTTAGCATTCATACGCTCAATGTTTTCCTTAGTTAACTCATGCATTTTTAAAATCAATTCAGCATGTTGTTTAGCATCAAAATTAACCTTCTCCGAAGATGGAAGAGGCAACAAATCAATAGGTGCACGAGGTAGGAAACCATACACAACTTCAAAAGGGCACATCTTAGTAGTAGAATGCAATGAACGATTATAAGCAAATTCAATATGAGGCAAGCATTCCTCCCATTTTCTTATTATTCTTCAAAATAGCCCTAAGCATAGTAGACAACGTTCTATTGACTACTTTAGTTTGTCCATCAGTTTGGGGGTGACAAGTAGTACTAAAAAGCAGTTTAGTCCCCAACTTAGCCCATAAACATCTCCAAAAGTGGCTAAGAAATTTAGTATCACGATCTGAAACAATAGTATTTGGCACACCATGCAAGCGAATAATTTCACGAAAGAACAAATCTGCAACATTAACAGCATCATCGCTTTTATGACATGGTATAAAGTGTGCCATTTTCGAGAATCTATCCACGACAACAAATATGCTATCCCTCCCCTTCTTTGTTCGAGGTAAACCTAAAACAAAGTCCATAGATATATCCTCCCAAGGAACACTAGGTACAGGCAAAGGCATATATAAACCATGAGGATTGAGTCGTGACTTAGCTTTTTGACATGTAGTGCAGCGAGCAATAAAACGCTCAACATCCCGTCTCATCTTTGGCCAAAAGAAATGTGTAGCAAGTACGTCCTCCATCTTCTTCA
>NW_021282690.1:0-1314 GCF_002162155.2 Triticum dicoccoides
GCTTTTGGAGGCCCGGCTCTAGGCTGTAAAGCATGCCGCACTGAACGAGGGAGTAGTCATCGAAACGTGCCTGCCAAGCGTTCATAACGTCTTGTTCCGCAGGGAGAACGGGTGCGTCACCAAGCGGTGCTTGTAGGACATAATCTTTCTTGGCAGCTATGAGGATGATCCTCAGGTTCCGGACCCAGTCCGTATAGTTGCTGCCATCGTCTTTCAGCTTAGTTTTCTCTAGGAACGCGTTGAAGTTGAGGACTACGTTGGCCATTTGATCTACAAGACATATTGCAAAGATTTTAGACTAAGTTCATGATAATTAAGTTCAACTAATCAAATTATTAGTGAACTCCCACTTAGATTAGACATCCCTTTAGTCATCTAAGTATTACATGATCCGAGTTAAACTAGACCGTGTCCGATCATCACGTGAGACGGACTAGTCAACATCGGTGAACATCTTCATGTTGATCGTATCTACTATACGACTCATGCTTGACCTTTCGGTCTTCTGTGTTCCGAGGCCATGTCTGTACATGCTAGGCTCGTCAAGTCAACCTAAGTGTTTGCATGTGTAAATCTGTCTTACACCCGTTGTATGTGAACGTCTGAATAAAACACCCGATCATCACGTGGTGTTTTGAGACAGCGAACTGTCGCAACGGTGCACAGTTAGGGGAAACACTTCTTGAATTTATTGTGAGGGATCATCTTATTTACTACCGTCGTTCTAAGTAAACAAGATGCAGAACATGATAAACATCACATGCAATCAAATAATAAACGTGACATGATATGGCCAATATCACACAGCTCCTTTGATCTCCATCTTGGGGCTCCATGATCATCTTGTCACCGGCTAGACACCATGATCTCCATCATCATGATCTCCATCATCGTGTCTCCATGAAGTTGCTCGCCAACTATTACTTCTACTACTATGGCTAATGCGTTTAGCAATAAAGTAAAGTAATTACATGGCGTTTCTTGATGACACGCAGGTCATATAAAAGAATAAAGACAACTCCTATGGCTCCTGCCGGTTGTCATACTCATCGACATGCAAGTCGTGATTCCTATTACAATAGCATGAACATCTCATACATCACATATAGATCATTCATCATTCATCACAACTTTGGCCATATCATATCACAAACCACTTGCTGCAAAAACAAGTTAGACGTCCTCTAATTGTTGTTGCAAGTTTTACGTGGCTGAATTAGGGTTCTAACAAGAACGTTTTCTTACCTACGTTAAAGCCACAACGTGATTTGTCAACTTCTATTTACCCTTCATAAGGACCCTGTTCATCGATTC
>NW_021282691.1:0-8886 GCF_002162155.2 Triticum dicoccoides
CACCGAGACCGCAAAATGGTGAGTAATAGTCCACGAAACAGGCTACAATCGGCCAAAATAGCGAGTGCTAATGACGTACACGTAAGCGAACCTCGGGGTTCAGTAACCGTAGAAATTGCTGCTTACCTCAAAACGATGAGTAATAGTCCATGAAACGGGTCAGAATCGGCCAAAACGGTGAGTGTTGATGAATGATACGTAAGCGCACCTAGGGGTTCAGCAACTATAAAAAACGCCCGGGACCCGAAAACGGTGACTAGTAGTCCACAAAACAGTCCAGAATAGGCCAAAACGGCGAGTGTTAATGTCATGCACGTAAGCGCACCTTGGGGTTCATCAACCAAGAAAATCGCTCCGAAACCCCAAAACGGTGAGTAATAGTCCATGAAACGGGCCAGAATCGGCCAAAACGGTGTGTGTTAATGTCATGCACGTAAGCGCACCTTGTGGTACATCAGCCAAGTAAATCGCTTCGGGACACCATAACGGTGAGTAATAATCCACGAATCGGGCCAGAATCGGCCAAAACTGCGAGTGTTAATAACCTGCACGTAAGCGCACATTGGGGTTCAGTAACCATGAAAATTGCTCCGAAACCCCAAATCGATGTGTAATAGCCCATGAAACAGGACAAAATCGTCCAAAATTGCAAGTGTTGAAGAACGACACGTAAGCACACCATGGGCTTCAGCAACCATAAAAATTGCTCCGAGACCCCAAAATGGTGAGTAATAGTCCACGAAACAGGCTACAATCAGCCAAAATAGCGAGTGTTAATGACGTACACGTAAGCGCACCACGGGGTTCAGTAACCGTGGAAATTCCTCCTTACCCCAAAACGATGAGTAATAGTCCATGAAATAGGTCAGAATCGGCCAAAACGGTGAGTGTTGATGAATGAGGCGTGAGCGCACCTAGGGGTTCAGCAACTATAAAAATCGCCCGGGACCAGAAAACTGTGACTAATAGGCCACAAAACAGGCCAGAATAGGCCGAAACGGCGAGTGTTAATGTCATGCACGTAAGCGCACCTTGGGGTTCATCAACCAAGAATATCGCTCCGGGACCCCAAAACGGTGTGTGTTAATGTCATGCACGTAAGCGCACCTTGGGGTACATCAACCAAGAATATCGCTTCGGGGCCCAAAAACGGTGAGTAATAATCGACGAAATGGGCCAGAATGGGCCAAAACTGCAAGTGTTAATGACCTGCACGTAAGCGCACATTGGGGTTCAGTAACCATGAAAATTGCTCTCGAACCCCAAATCGATGTGTAATAGCCCATGAAACGGGACAGAATCGACCAAAATTGCGAGTGTTGAAGATCAACACGTAAGCACACCTTGGGCTTCAGCAACCATAAAAATCGCTCCGAGACCCCAAAATGGTGAGTAATAGTCCACGAAACAGGCTACAATCGGCCAAAATAGCGAGTGTTAATGACGTACACGTAAGCGCACCTCGGGGTTCAGTAACCGTAGAAATTGCTGCTTACCTCAAAACGATGAGTAATAGTCCATGAAACGGGTCAGAATCGGCCAAAACAGTGAGTGCTGATGAATGATACGTAAGCGCACCTAGGGTTCAGCAACTATAAAAATCGCCCGGGACCCGAAAATGATGACTAGTAGTCCACAAAACAGGCCAGAATAGGCCAAAATGGCGAGTGTTAATGTCATGCACGTAAGCGCATCTTGGGTTCATCAACCAAGAAAATCGCTCCGGGACCCCAAAACGGTGAGTAATAGTCCATGAAACGGGCCAGAATCGGCCAAAACGGTGTGTGTTAATGTCATGCACGTAAGCGCACCTTGGGGTACATCAGCCAAGTAAATCGCTTCGGGACCCCATAACGATGAGTAATAATCCACGAATCGGGCCAGAATCGGCCAAAACTGCGAGTGTTAATGACCTGCACGTAAGCGCACATTGGGGTTCAGTAACCATGAAAATCGCTCTGGAATCACAAATCGATGTGTAATAGCCCATGAAACGGGACAGAATCGGCCAAAATTGCGAGTGTTGAAGATCGACACGTAAGCACACCTTGGGCTTCAGCAACCATAAAAATCACACCGAGACCGCAAAATGGTGAGTAATAGTCCACGAAACAGGCTACAATCGGCCAAAATAGCGAGTGCTAATGACGTACACGTAAGCGAACCTCGGGGTTCAGTAACCGTAGAAATTGCTGCTTACCTCAAAACGATGAGTAATAGTCCATGAAACGGGTCAGAATCGGCCAAAACGGTGAGTGTTGATGAATGATACGTAAGCGCACCTAGGGGTTCAGCAACTATAAAAAACGCCCGGGACCCGAAAACGGTGACTAGTAGTCCACAAAACAGTCCAGAATAGGCCAAAACGGCGAGTGTTAATGTCATGCACGTAAGCGCACCTTGGGGTTCATCAACCAAGAAAATCGCTCCGAAACCCCAAAACGGTGAGTAATAGTCCATGAAACGGGCCAGAATCGGCCAAAACGGTGTGTGTTAATGTCATGCACGTAAGCGCACCTTGGGGTACATCAGCCAAGTAAATCGCTTCGGGACCCCATAACGGTGAGTAATAATCCACGAATCGGGCCAGAATCGGCCAAAACTGCGAGTGTTAATAACCTGCACGTAAGCGCACATTGGGGTTCAGTAACCATGAAAATTGCTCCGAAACCCGAAATCGATGTGTAATAGCCCATGAAACAGGACAAAATCGTCCAAAATTGCAAGTGTTGAAGAACGACACGTAAGCACACCATGGGCTTCAGCAACCATAAAAATTGCTCCGAGACCCCAAAATGGTGAATAGTCCATGAAACAGGCTACAATCAGCCAAAATAGCGAGTGTTAATGACGTACACGTAAGCGCACCTCGGGGTTCAGTAACCGTGGAAATTCCTCCTTACCCCAAAACGATGAGTAATAGTCCATGAAATAGGTCAGAATCGGCCAAAACGGTGAGTGTTGATGAATGATGCGTGAGCGCACCTAGGGGTTCAGCAACTATAAAAATCGCCCGGGACCCGAAAACTGTGACTAATAGGCCACAAAACAGGCCAGAATAGGCCGAAACGGCGAGTGTTAATGTCATGCACGTAAGCGCACCTTGGGGTTCATCAACCAAGAATATCGCTCCGGGACCCCAAAACGGTGTGTGTTAATGTCATGCACGTAAGCGCACCTTGGGGTACATCAACCAAGAATATCGCTTCGGGGCCCAAAAACGGTGAGTAATAATCGACGAAATGGGCCAGAATGGGCCAAAACTGCAAGTGTTAATGACCTGCACGTAAGCGCACATTGGGGTTCAGTAACCATGAAAATTGCTCTCGAACCCCAAATCGATGTGTAATAGCCCATGAAACGGGACAGAATCGACCAAAATTGCGAGTGTTGAAGATCAACACGTAAGCACACCTTGGGCTTCAGCAACCATAAAAATCGCTCCGAGACCCCAAAATGGTGAGTAATAGTCCACGAAACAGGCTACAATCGGCCAAAATAGCGAGTGTTAATGACGTACACGTAAGCGCACCTCGGGGTTCAGTAACCGTAGAAATTGCTGCTTACCTCAAAACGATGAGTAATAGTCCATGAAACGGGTCAGAATCGGCCAAAACAGTGAGTGCTGATGAATGATACGTAAGCGCACCTAGGGTTCAGCAACTATAAAAATCGCCCGGGACCCGAAAATGATGACTAGTAGTCCACAAAACAGGCCAGAATAGGCCAAAATGGCGAGTGTTAATGTCATGCACGTAAGCGCATCTTGGGTTCATCAACCAAGAAAATCGCTCCGGGACCCCAAAACGGTGAGTAATAGTCCATGAAACGGGCCAGAATCGGCCAAAACGGTGTGTGTTAATGTCATGCACGTAAGCGCACCTTGGGGTACATCAGCCAAGTAAATCGCTTCGGGACCCCATAACGATGAGTAATAATCCACGAATCGGGCCAGAATCGGCCAAAACTGCGAGTGTTAATGACCTGCACGTAAGCGCACATTGGGGTTCAGTAACCATGAAAATCGCTCTGGAATCACAAATCGATGTGTAATAGCCCATGAAACGGGAGAGAATCGGCCAAAATTGCGAGTGTTGAAGATCGACACGTAAGCACACCTTGGGCTTCAGCAACCATAAAAATCGCACCGAGACCGCAAAATGGTGAGTAATAGTCCACGAAACAGGCTACAATCGGCCAAAATAGCGAGTGCTAATGACGTACACGTAAGCGAACCTCGGGGTTCAGTAACCGTAGAAATTGCTGCTTACCTCAAAACGATGAGTAATAGTCCATGAAACGGGTCAGAATCGGCCAAAACGGTGAGTGTTGATGAATGATACGTAAGCGCACCTAGGGGTTCAGCAACTATAAAAAACGCCCGGGACCCGAAAACGGTGACTAGTAGTCCACAAAACAGTCCAGAATAGGCCAAAACGGCGAGTGTTAATGTCATGCACGTAAGCGCACCTTGGGGTTCATCAACCAAGAAAATCGCTCCGAAACCCCAAAACGGTGAGTAATAGTCCATGAAACGGGCCAGAATCGGCCAAAACGGTGTGTGTTAATGTCATGCACGTAAGCGCACCTTGGGGTACATCAGCCAAGTAAATCGCTTCGGGACCCCATAACGGTGAGTAATAATCCACGAATCGGGCCAGAATCGGCCAAAACTGCGAGTGTTAATAACCTGCACGTAAGCGCACATTGGGGTTCAGTAACCATGAAAATCGCTCCGAAACCCCAAATCGATGTGTAATAGCCCACGAAACAGGACAAAATCGTCCAAAATTGCAAGTGTTGAAGAACGACACGTAAGCACACCATGGGCTTCAGCAACCATAAAAATTGCTCCGAGACCCCAAAATGGTGAGTAATAGTCCACGAAACAGGCTACAATCAGCCAAAATAGCGAGTGTTAATGACGTACACGTAAGCGCACCTCGGGGTTCAGTAACCGTGGAAATTCCTCCTTACCCCAAAACGATGAGTAATAGTCCATGAAATAGGTCAGAATCGGCCAAAACGGTGAGTGTTGATGAATGATGCGTGAGCGCACCTAGGGGTTCAGCAACTATAAAAATCGCCCGGGACCCGAAAACTGTGACTAATAGGCCACAAAACAGGCCAGAATAGGCCAAAACGGCGAGTGTTAATGTCATGCACGTAAGCGCACCTTGGGGTTCATCAACCAAGAATATCGCTCCGGAACCCCAAAACGGTGTGTGTTAATGTCATGCACGTAAGCGCACCTTGGGGTACATCAACCAAGAATATCGCTTCGAGGCCCAAAAACGGTGAGTAATAATCCACGAAACGGGCCAGAATGGGCCAAAACTGCAAGTGTTAATGACCTGCACGTAAGCGCACATTGGGGTTCAGTAACCATGAAAATTGCTCTGGAACCCCAAATCGATGTGTAATAGCCCATGAAACGGGACAGAATCGACCAAAATTGCGAGTGTTGAAGATCAACACGTAAGCACACCTTGGGCTTCAGCAACCATAAAAATCGCTCCGAGACCCCAAAATGGTGAGTAATAGTCCACGAAACAGGCTACAATCGGCCAAAATGGCGAGTGTTAATGACGTACACGTAAGCGCACCTCGGGGTTCAGTAACCGTAGAAATTGCTGCTTACCTCAAAACGATGAGTAATAGTCCATGAAACGGGTCAGAATCGGCCAAAACAGTGAGTGTTGATGAATGATACGTAAGCGCACCTAGGGTTCAGCAACTATAAAAATCGCCCGGGACCCGAAAACGGTGACTAGTAGTCCACAAAACAGGCCAGAATAGGCCAAAACGGCGAGTGTTAATGTCATGCACGTAAGCGCATCTTGGGTTCATCAACCAAGAAAATCGCTCCGGGACCCCAAAACGGTGAGTAATAGTCCATGAAACGGGCCAGAATCAGCCAAAACGGTGTGTGTTAATGTCATGCACGTAAGCGCACCTTGGGGTACATCAGCCAAGTAAATCGCTTCGGGACCCCATAACAGTGAGTAATAATCCACGAATCGGGCCAGAATCGGCCAAAACTGCGAGTGTTAATAACCTGCACGTAAGCGCACATTGGGGTTCAGTAACCATGAAAATCGCTCCGAAACCCCAAATCGATGTGTAATAACCCATGAAACAGGACAAAATCGTCCAAAATCGCGAGTGTTGAAGAACGACACGTAAGCACACCTTGGGCTTCAACAACCATAAAAATCGCTCCGCGACCCCAAAATGGTGAGTAATAGTCCACGAAACAGGCTACAATCAGCCAAAATAGCGAGTGTTAATGACATACACGTAAGCGCACCTTGGGGTTCAGTAACCGTGGAAATTCCTCCTTACCCCAAAACGATGAGTAATAGTCCATGAAACAGGTCAGAATCAGCCAAATGGGTGAGTGTTGATGAATGATACATAAGCGCACCTAGGGGTTAAGCAACAATAAAAATCACCCGGGACCCCAAAACGGTGACTAATAGGCCACAAAACAGGCCAGAATAGGCCAAAACGGCGAGTGTTAATGTCATGCAGGTAAGCGCACCTTGGGGTTCATCAACCAAGAAAATCGCTACGGGGCCCCAAAACGGTGAGTAATAGTCCATGAAACGGGCCAGAATCGGCCAAAACGGTGTGTGTTAATGTCATGCACGTAAGCGCACCTTGGGGTACATCAGCCAAGTAAATCGCTTCGGGACCCCATAACGATGAGTAATAATCCACGAATCGGGCCAGAATCGGCCAAAACTGCGATTGTTAATGACCTGCACGTAAGCGCACATTGGGGTTCAGTAACCATGAAAATCACTCTGGAATCACAAATCGATGTGTAATAGCCCATGAAACGGGACAGAATCGGCCAAAATTGCGAGTGTTGAAGATTGACACGTAAGCACACCTTGGGCTTCAGCAACCATAAAAATCGCACCGAGACCGCAAAATGGTGAGTAATAGTCCACGAAACAGGCTACAATCGGCCAGAATAGCGAGTGTTGATGACGTACACGTAAGCGAACCTCGGGGTTCAGTAACCGTGGAAATTCCTCCTTACCCCAAAACGATGAGTAATAGTCCATGAAATAGGTCAGAATCGGCCAAAACGGTGAGTGTTGATGAATGATACGTGAGCGCACCTAGGGGTTCAGCAACTATAAAAATCGCCCGGGACCCAAAAACGGTGACTAGTAGTCCACAAAACAGGCCAGAATAGGCCAAAACGGCGAGTGTTAGTGTCATGAACGTAAGCGCACCTTGGGGTTCATCAACCAAGAAAATTGCTCCGGGACCCCATAACGGTGAGTAATAATCCACGAAACGGGCCAGAATCGGCCAAAACGGTGTGTGTTAATGTCATGCACGTAAGCGCACCTTGGGGTACATCAGCCAAGTAAATCGCTTCGGGACCCCATAACGGTGAGTAATAATCCACGAATCGGGCCAGAATCGGCGAAAACTGCGAGTGTTAATAACCTGGACGTAAGCGCACATTGGGGTTCAGTAACCACGAAAATCGCTCCGAAACCCCAAATCGATGTGTAATAGCCCATGAAACAGGACAAAATCGTCCAAAATTGCAAGTGTTGAAGAATGACACGTAAGCACACCTTGGGCTTCAGCAACCATAAAAATTGCTCAGAGACCCCAAAATGGTGAGAAATAGTCCACGAAACAGGCTACAATCAGCCAAAATAGCGAGTGTTAATGACATACACGTAAGCGCACCTCGGGGTTCAGTAACCGTGGAAATTCCTCCTTACCCCAAAACGATGAGTAATAGTCAATGAAATAGGTCAGAATCGGCCAAAACGGTGAGTGTTGATGAATGATACGTGAGCGCACCTAGGGGTTCAGCAACTATAAAAATCGCCCGGGACCCAAAAACGGTGACTAGTAGTCCACAAAACAGGCCAGAATAGGCCAAAACGGCGAGTGTTAGTGTCATGAACGTAAGCGCACCTTGGGGTACATCAGCCAAGTAAATCGCTTCGGGACCCCATAACGGTGAGTAATAATCCACGAATCGGGCCAGAATCGGCCAAAACTGCGAGTGTTAATAACCTGCACGTAAGCGCACATTGGGGTTCAGTAACCATGAAAATCGCTCCGAAACCCCAAATCGATGTGTAATAGCCCATGAAACAGGACAAAATCGTCCAAAATTGCAAGTGTTGAAGAACGACACGTAAGCACACCATGGGCTTCAGCAACCATAAAAATTGTTCCGAGACCCCAAAATGGTGAGTAATAGTCCACGAAACAGGCTACAATCAGCCAAAATAGCGAGTGTTAATGACGTACACGTAAGCGCACCTCGGGGTTCAGTAACCGTGGAAATTCCTCCTTACCCCAAAACGAGGAGTAATAGTCCATGAAATAGGTCAGAATCGGCCAAAACGGTGAGTGTTGATGAATGATACGTGAGCGCACCTAGGGGGTTCAGCAACTATAAAAATCGCCCGGGACCCGAAAACGGTGACTAGTAGTCCACAAAACAGGCCAGAATAGGCCAAAACGGCGAGTGTTAATGTCATGCACGTAAGCGCACCTTGGGGTTCATCAACCAAGAAAATTGCTCCGGGACCCCATAACGGTGAGTAATAGTCCATGAAACGGGCCAGAATCGGCCAAAACGGTGTGTGTTAATGTCATGCACGTAAGCGCACCTTGGGGTACATCAGCCAAGTAAATCGCTTCGAGACCCCATAACGGTGAGTAATAATCCACGAATCGGGCCAGAATCGGCGAAAACTGCGAGTGTTAATAACCTGGACGTAAGCGCACATTGGGGTTCAGTAACCATGAAAATCGCTCCGAAACCGCAAATCGATGTGTAATAGCCCATGAAACAGGACAAAATCGTCCAAAATTGCAAGTGTTGAAGAATGA
>NW_021282692.1:0-1166 GCF_002162155.2 Triticum dicoccoides
GGAGGAGAAGAAACTTACAAGGATTCCCCTAGTAACGGCGAGCGAACCGGGAGCAGCCCAGCTTGAGAATCGGGCGGCTGTGCCGTCCGAATTGTAGTCTGGAGAGGCGTCCTCAGCGACGGACCGGGCCCAAGTCCCCTGGAAAGGGGCGCCTGGGAGGGTGAGAGCCCCGTCCGGCCCGGACCCTGTCGCCCCACGAGGCGCCGTCAACGAGTCGGGTTGTTTGGGAATGCAGCACAAATCGGGCGGTAGACTCCGTCCAAGGCTAAATACAGGCGAGAGACCGATAGCGAACAAGTACCGCGAGGGAAAGATGAAAAGGACTTTGAAAAGAGAGTCAAAGAGTGCTTGAAATTGCCGGGAGGGAAGCGGATGGGGGCCGGCGATGCGCCCCGGCCGTATGCGGAACGGCTCTTGCTGGTCCGCCGCTCGGCTCGGGGTGTGGACTGTTGTCGGCCGCGCCGGCGGCCAAAGCCCGGGGGCCCTAGGTGCCCCCGGTGGCTGTCGTCGGCACGGCCGGTACCCGCGCGCCGAAAGGCGTGTCCCTCGGGGCACTGCGCTGCAACGGCCTGCGGGCTCCCCATCCGACCCGTCTTGAAACACGGACCAAGGAGTCTGACATGCGTGCGAGTCGAAGGGTTCTGAAACCTGGGATGCGCAAGGAAGCTGACGAGCGGGAGGCCCTCACGGGCCGCACCGCTGGCCGACCCTGATCTTCTGTGAACGGTTCGAGTTGGAGCACGCCTGTCGGGACCCGAAAGATGGTGAACTATGCCTGAGCGGGGCGAAGCCAGAGGAAACTCTGGTGGAGGCTCGAAGCGATACTGACGTGCAAATCGTTCGTCTGACTTGGGTATAGGGGCGAAAGACTAATCGAACCATCTAGTAGCTGGTTCCCTCCGAAGTTTCCCTCAGGATAGCTGGAGCCCATTACGAGTTCTATCAGGTAAAGCCAATGATTAGAGGCATTGGGGACGCAACGTCCTCGACCTATTCTCAAACTTTAAATAGGTAGGATGGCGCGGCTGCTTCGGTGAGCCGTGCCATGGAATCGGGTGCTCCAAGTGGGCCATTTTTGGTAAGCAGAACTGGCGATGCGGGATGAACCGGAAGCCGGGTTACGGTGCCCAACTGCGCGCTAACCTAGAACCCACAAAGGGTGTTGG
>NW_021282693.1:0-1139 GCF_002162155.2 Triticum dicoccoides
GAAGATCAGTACCTTTGTCATTACCTCTTATGATCAACTCAGATGATGTAGCCACTCTCAGGGGCGATGTGTCACATGGTGGAGGTGATGTAGTCCTGACAACAACGGATGTGGTTGTCATAGTATGCCTAGTAGTTGAAGGAACAATCATATCAACTCTTGGAATGTGCACTGTGCGCTTGTTCTCCTCGTGGCCAACACGTCGTTTTATTTCCTGTTCAGCTTTGCAAGCAAGATGAAACAAATGGTCCATAGGATAACACTCTTCATGAATTAGTATCTCTTGAATATCACGGTTTAATCCTCCCCAAAATCTATCCATAAAATCATCTTCACTTTCTTCTAAAGAGGATGCAACAAGGTAGTTTGTAAATCATCATAATATTTTGTTACAGTTTCACTACCTTGTTTTTAAGTGTTGCAACTTCTTAATCATGTCACGAGTATAATAAGCAGGGACGAAAGTATGTCGCATGGCAAGTTTCAAATCATCCCAAGTAGTAGGTATATAATCAGGGTGTAACCGACAATATTCACTCCACCAAACCAAAGCATAACCAGTGAAAGAACCAACCACAACCTTAACCTTTTTATGTTCATCGAAATTATGGGAAGCAAATATATTTTTTATGTCGAACTCCCATTCAATATATAAAGCAGGTTTAAAACGGCCATTAAATGGTGGTATAGATACATTAACCTGATCATGTGCATTTGGATGTTTGTGCACCTCTCGTGACGGTTGTGGTATTTGCAAAGGTGGTGGCACGTCTCCCGCGATCGACGAAGCCCTTGAATTGACTCTGGATCCTGTCATGATTAGTAGAACAAGAAACAAAACCCAAAAATAATGTTCCTATAACTACTAGGATGTGGTGGTAAAACGCTCACAGTAAAGCAAATATCAATGTCTTACACGTTCTTACCATGCAGCAGGCGGTAATCGGCAACCAGCGGTGTCAAGTAACTCCGAATATTGAGTAAAGCGATTGCCAGGGGAGCGTACGTATACACGGTGTAGAAATATGTGGAGCAGGGTTGGCTATATATGGTAGCAAAAGATTAGCAATAATCAATTCAAAGATGCAATGTTGAATAAACGCTCAACGACGGTACTGTGCTGGTCCTAGGCTAGACCG
>NW_021282694.1:0-1656 GCF_002162155.2 Triticum dicoccoides
GATCTAGCTACTCGGCGAATTCCGAGCTGACGTGAAGATCGCTTTTAATGACTTGAGAGGTCATTGTTGGAGCGGTGGCCGAACAGGCGGTCATAAGGAAACTGCCTAGCCGGATAGTTTGGCCAGCGGCCAAAGCTCCCTTGACGACGGTGCCGTCTTTAAAGACGGGAAAAGGCATCCTTCCTGATGGTGACGGCACAGAGGAACTCTCAATGAAAGCACCAATGTCGGTGTCAAAACCGGCGGATCTCGGGTAGGTGGTCCCAAATTGTGCGTCTAGGCGGATGGTAACAGGAGACAAGGGACACGATGTTTTACCCAGGTTCGGGCCCTCTTGATGGAGGTAAAACCCTACGTCCTGCTTGATTAATATTGATGATGTGTGTTACAGGAGTGGATCTACCACGAGATCAAGGAGGCTAAACCCTAGAAGCTAGCCTATGGTATGATTGTTGTTCGTCCTAAGGACTAAAGCCATCCAGTTTATATAGACATCGGAGAGGGCTAGGGTTACACAAAGTCGGTTACAATGGTAGGAGATCTACATATCCGTATCGCCAAGCTTGCCTTCCACGCCAAGGAAAGTCCCATCCGGACACGGGACAAAGTCTTCAATCTTCTATCTTTATAGTCTTGGAGTCCGGCCGATGATGATAGTTCGGCTATCCGGACACCCCCTAGTCCGGAACTCCCTCACCCATCTTCCCATGTTCACTTTGCATGATATGCCCATTCCCATACCTTTGCCATGCATTTGTGACCCATGCTTTGCATTACACATGATGATTGATTCTCATAATTTTATGTGTCTTTGCAAGCTTGGTGGAGATATTGCTTGTTATTGACATGATTACCTTGTTCCCAATGCTTATGATGATGCTTTGATCATGTTTCATTTTCATGCTTGCGATATGTCATGTGCATTGCCTATATCTACTATTTGCTCACATGACATGACTGCCACGATTCCCTCTAGTGTGTTGCATATTCGCTCCACTAGTTTGCATGCCTTGATTACTATGCTTGCTCATGTTGCATCACCCACGATTCATACTTGCTCATTTCATGCAGTTTATGACAACCATCTATATGCTTTGCACATGATTCATATTGCTTCTTGTCATATATCTCCATGTGTTGCCTCTCTCACACTAGATGATTTGCCATGTATTGAGTGCAACAATGATTCTCGTCCTGCTCATGAGATTGCCCCGATAGCATTCTCGCATATATTTGGAGATTTTGCCATAATTCTTGTGAAGCATGCTTGCTTTCCTTCTTTGCACCATAGGCCTAGTGCCATGAATATAGCCATTGTTGCATCATATTCTTCATGCACCAGTTCCTCTAATGGTTATGTGCAAAAGAAGAGAACCATCATAGATGCCCGATCTTTCACGATTGGAGGGGATCCTACGAGGAACACGAAGAACACGAGAGGGAAAATGAGGGGAACACGAGGGAAAACACAAGAGAAATCACTCAACCAACAAGATCCGGTCACACATATGCTAGATCCTCGAAACACAAAGAGTGATACACAATTCAAAGTCAACCAGGGACGATACAAAGGGTCTTCTCCGCGAGGAGCTCTTGGAGGGTCTTCCTGTAAAGGGGTCTTGAATCCGCTTGGGGGATCTTCTGCGAAGAGGCGCT
>NW_021282695.1:0-945 GCF_002162155.2 Triticum dicoccoides
AAAACTAGTTTCAGCTCTTCGAACATCTCATATGCTCCGTGATGCTCAAAACACTTTTGGAGCCCCGGTTCTAAGCTGTAAAGCATGCCGCACTGAACGAGGGAGTAATCATCAGCGCGAGACTGCCAAGCATTCATAATGTCTTGGTTCTCTGGGACGGGAGCGTCACCTAGCGGTCCTTCTAGGACATATTGTTTCCTGGCAGCTATGAGGATGATCCTCAGGTTCCGGACCCAGTCCGTATAGTTGCTGCCATCATCTTTCAGCTTGGTTTTCTCTAGGAACGCGTTGAAGTTCATGTTGACATTAGCGTTGGCCATTGATCTACAAGACATATTTGCAAAGGTTTTAGACTAAGTTCATGATAATAAAGTTCTAATCAAATTATGAACTCCCACTTAGATTAGACATCCCTTTAGTCATCTAAGTGTTACACGATCCGAGTCGACCAGCCCGTGTCCGATCATCACGTGAGACAGATTAGTCATCGTCGGTGAACATTTTCATGTTGATCGTATCTTCCATACGACTCGTGTTCGACCTTTCGGTCTCCGTGTTCCGAGGCCATGTCTGCACATGCTAGGCTCGTCAAGTTAACCCTAAGTGTTTTCGCTATGTAAAACTGTCTTACACCCGTTGTATGTGAACGTAAGAATCCATCACACCCGATCATCACGTGGTGCTTAGAAACGACGAACTGTAGCAACGGTGCACAGTTAGGGGAGAACACTTCTTGAAATTTTATAAGGGATCATCTTATTTACTACCGTCGTCCTAAGTAAACAAGATGCATAATACATAATAAACATCACATGCAATTATATAGTTGTGACATGATATGGCCAATATCATATAGCTCCATTGATCTTCATCTTCGGGGCTCCATGATCATCTTGTCACCGGCTTGACACCATGATCTCCATCATCATGATCTCCATCATCGTG
>NW_021282696.1:0-1119 GCF_002162155.2 Triticum dicoccoides
AGCTCGATGACGATCCCCGGACTCCGATCCAGCAAAGTGTCGGGGAAGAGTTCCGTCAGCACGACGGCGTGGTGACGATCTTGATGAACTATAGCAGCAGGGCTTCGCCTAAACTCCGCTACAGTATTATCGAGGAATATGGTGGCAGGGGGCACCGCACACGGCTAAGGAATCGATCACGTGGATCAACTTGTGTCAACTTGTGTGTTTAGAGGTGCCCCTGCCTCCGTATATAAAGGAGCCAAGGGGGGAGGAGGCGCCGGCCAGGAGGAGGTGGCGCAGGAGGAGTCCTACTCCTACCGGGAGTAGGACTCCCCCCCAATCCTATTCCAACTAGGATTCCCAAGGGGGAAAGAGGGAGAGGGGTGGCCGGCCACCTCTCCTAGTCCTACTAGGACTAGGGGAAGGGGGGAGGCGTGCAGCCCCCTTGGGCTGCCCCTTTCTCCTTTCCACTAAGGCCCATGATGGCCCATATGGCTCCCGGGAGGTTCCGGTAACCTCCCGGTAACCCGGTAAAATCCCGATTTCACCCGGAACACTTCCGATGTCCAAACATAGACTTCCAATATATCAATCTTTATGTCTCGACCATTTCGAGACTCCTCGTCATGTCCGTGATCACATCCGAGACTCCGAACAACCTTCGGTACATCAAAATGCATAAACTCATAATACAACTATCATCGTAACCTTAAGCGTGCGGACCCTACGGGTTCGAGAACAATGTAGACATGACCGAGACACGTCTCTGGTCAATAACCAATAGCGGGACCTGGATGCCCATATTGGCTCCTACATATTCTACGAAGATCTTTATCGGTCAGACCGCATAACAACATACGTTGTTCCCTTTGTCATCGGTATGTTACTTGCCCGAGATTCGATCGTCGGTATCCAATACCTAGTTCAATCTCGTTACCGGCAAGTCTCTTTACTCGTTCCGTAATACATCATCTCACAACTAACATATTAGTTGCAGTGCTTGCAAGGCTTATGTGATGTGCATTACCGAGAGGGCCCAGAGATACCTCTCCGACAATCGGAGTGACAAATCCTAATCTCGAAATACGCCAACCCAACATCTACCTTTGGAGACACCTGTAATGCTCCTTTATAATC
>NW_021282697.1:0-916 GCF_002162155.2 Triticum dicoccoides
ACGAGGAGGGAGTAGTTCTCCCTCGGGGATGAGGGTATGTACCAGTAGCTATGTGTTTGATCTCTCTCTCTCATGTTCTTGGAGTGCACGTCGGGGGATCTGCGAGGAGGTCACAAGGCAGGGGGCCGCGCCCACCCCCTGGGCGCGCCCTCCACCCTCGTGAGCCCCTCGTGGCCCCCCTGACGTACTTATTCCGCCTATATATCTCCATATACCCTAAAAACATCCGTGAGCACAATAGATCGGGAGTTCCGCCGCCAGAAGCCTCCGTAGCCACCGAAAGCAATCTAGACCCGTTCTGGCACCCTGCCGGAGGGGGAAATCCCTCTCCGGTGGCCATCTTCATCATCTCGGTGCTCTCCATGACGAGGAGGGAGTAGTTCTCCCTTGGGGCTGAGGGTATGTACCAGTAGCTATGTGTTTGATCTCTCTCTCTCTCTCTCGTGTTCTTGATTTGGCACGATCTTGATGTATCACGAGCTTTGCTATTATAGTTGGATCTTATGTTTCTCCTCCCCCTCTACTCTCTTGTAATGGATTGAGTTTCCCCTTTGAAGTTATCTTATCGGATTGAGTTTTTAAAGATTTGAGAACACTTGATGTATGTCTTGCCGTGGATATCTGTGGTGACAATGGGATATCACGTGATTCACTTGATGTATGTTTTGGTGACCAACTTGCGGGTTCCGCCCATGAACCTATGCATATGGGTTGGCACACGTTTTCGTCATGATTCTCCGATAGAAACTTTGGGGCACTCTTTGAGGTTCTATGTGTTGGTTGAATAGATGAATCTGAGATTTTGTGATGCATATCGTATAATCATACCCACAGATACTTGAGGTGACATTGGAGTATCTAGGTGACATTAGGGTTTTGGTTGATTTGTGTCTTAAGGTGTTATTCTATTACGAAC
>NW_021282698.1:0-1346 GCF_002162155.2 Triticum dicoccoides
CTAGTGGAATTGGATTAGGAGGTGTGTTATTACAAGATGGCAAACCTGTTGCATACTTTTCTGAAAAATTGAGTGGGCCTAGTCTGAATTATTCTACTTATGATAAAGAATTATATGCTCTTGTTCGGACTTTAGAAACATGGCAACATTATTTATGGCCCAAAGAATTTGTTATACATTCTGATCATGAATCTTTGAAACATATTAAAAGTCAAGCTAAACTGAATCGTAGACATGCTAAATGGGTTGAATTCATTGAGACTTTCCCTTATGTCATTAAACACAAGAAGGGAAAAGAAAATGTTATGGCTGATGCATTGTCTCGTCGCTATACTATGCTTTCACAACTTGACTTCAAAATATTTGGTTTGGAGACCATCAAAGATCAATATGTGCATGATGCTGATTTTAAAGATGTAATGCAGAATTGTAAAGAAGGAAGAATGTGGAACAAGTTTGTTGTTAACGATGGATTTGTGTTTCGTGCTAACAAGCTATGCATTCCAGCTAGCTCCGTTCGTCTTTTGTTGTTGCAGGAGGCGCATGGAGGAGGATTAATGGGACACTTTGGCGTGAAGAAGACGGAGGACGTACTTGCTACACATTTCTTTTGGCCAAAGATGAGACGGGATGTTGAGTGTTTTATTGCTCGCTGCACTACATGTCAAAGAGCTAAGTCACGACTCAATCCTCATGGTTTATATATGCCTTTGCCTGTACCTAGTGTTCCTTGGGAGGATATATCTATGGACTTTGTTTTAGGTTTACCTCGAACAAAGAAGGGGAGGGATAGCATATTTGTTGTCGTGGATAGATTCTCGAAAATGGCACACTTTATACCATGTCATAAAAGCGATGATGCTGTTAATGTTGCTGATTTGTTCTTTCGCGAAATTATTTGCTTGCATGGTGTGCCAAATACTATTGTTTCAGATCGTGATACTAAATTTCTTAGCCACTTTTGGAGATGTTTATGGGCTAAGTTGGGGACTAAACTGCTTTTTAGTACTACTTGTCACCCCCAAACTGATGGACAAACTGAAGTAGTCAATAGAACGTTGTCTACTATGCTTAGGGCTGTTTTGAAGAATAATAAGAAAATGTGGGAGGAATGCTTGCCTCATATTGAATTTGCTTATAATCGTTCATTGCATTCTACTACTAAGATGTGCCCTTTTGAAGTTGTGTATGGTTTCCTACCTCGTGCACCTATTGATTTGTTGCCTCTTCCATCTTCGGAGAAGGTTAATTTTGATGCTAAACAACGTGCTGAATTGATTTTAAAAATGCATGAGTTAACTAAGGAAAACATTGAGCGTATGAATGCTAAATATAAACTTGCTGGA
>NW_021282699.1:0-1027 GCF_002162155.2 Triticum dicoccoides
GTGTCGGTCATCAACAATCGCAGTTTTGGCCGATTCTGGTCCGTTTGGTGCACTATTACTCACCATTTTGGGGTCCTAGAGCGATTTAGACGATTGGCCATCCCCGGGGTGCGTTTACGTGTCGGTTATCAACACTCACCATTTTGCCCAATTCTGGTCCGTCTCGTGGACTATCACTAACCGTTTTGGGGTCCCAGAGCGATTTCCATGATTCACGATCCCGGGGGTGCGTTTACGTGCCCGTCATCAACACTTATTGTTCTGGCCAATTCTGACCCGTTTCGTGGACTATTACTCACCTTTATGGGGTCCCGAAGCGATTTCCATAGTTGTTGAACCCAAAGATGCACTTACGTGTCGTTCATCAACACTCGCAGTTTTGGCCGATTCTGGCCCGTTTTGTGGACTATAACTCGCTGCTTCGGGTCCCGGAGGGATTTCCACGTTTGACAAACCCCTGGTGCGTTTATGTTTCGGTCATGAACAATCGCGGTTTTCTTCGATTCTGTCCCTTTCGTGGACTACTACTCACCGTTTTGGGGTCCTAAAGCGATTTCCATTGTGTCGAACCCCAATGTGTGCTTACCTGTTGGTCGTCAAGTCTTGCAGTTTTGGCCAATTCTGGCCCGTTTCTTGGACTATTACTCAGTTTTGGGGTCCCGAAGTGATTTCCACGATTGACGAACCCCGGGGGTGCGTTTATGTGTCGGTCATCAACACTCACAATTTTGGTTAATTCTGGCCGTCTCGTGGACTATTACTCGCTGTTTTGGGGTCCCGGAGTGATTTCCATGATTGACGAACCTCTGGGTGCGTTTACATGTCGCTCATCAACACTCGCAGGTTTTGTTGATTCCGACCCGTTTCATGGACTATTACTCACCGTTTTGGGGTCCCAAAGAGATTTCCATTTTTGTCGAACCCCAAGGTGTGCTTGCGTGTTGGTCGTCAAGACTCGCAGTTTTGGCCGATTTTGGCCCGTTTTGAACTATTACACAGTTTTGGCATCCCGAAGTGATTTCCACGA
>NW_021282700.1:0-1528 GCF_002162155.2 Triticum dicoccoides
TCCTCGGTAGTGTATTGAATTGGTGAGTAGTGGACTCGTGTGCGCAAAACCATTTCAAGTTGGAGTATCGTAGGATAGCCTAGCCAAGAGTCAAAGCTGGCTTGCTGCAATAACTCCACCAACCCTTCTTGATACTATGCATGTATGTAGGATCTGATGTAAGTCTTGCTGAGTACCTTTGTACTCATGTTGCTATAATCTACATTTTTACAGAAGACGCTGCAACCCCTTCTGATGGGTTCTATGTAGACGTTGACATCAACGAGTAGGCTAAAGACCCAGGTGGTGACCCTGAGCTTGTGATGGACCATGTAGTATAGCTAGGCTTTCCAAGCCTCTTTTATTTTATTAGTTGTCTGTACTCAGACAAGTTACTTCCGCTGCTGGTTTGTATGACTGTATGACTTTTGAATGTGGGGTCGTGAGACCCGTACCTTTGTGTATGCTATGTATGGCTCCCTGAGCCTTAAATAAAGTACTTGTGTCGTAGAGTCATGTTGTGATGCTTCGTTGTATTTACACATATCGAGCATATTGTGTGTATGATTGAAATGCTTGGTATGTGTGGGATCTGACTATCTAGTTGTTTATCTTTAGTAGCCTCTCTTACCGGGAAATGTCTCCTAGTGTTACCGCTGAGCCATGGTAGCTTGCTACTGCTCTGGAACACCTAAGCTGGCCGGCATGTGTCCTTCTTCGTTCCTGTGTCTGTCCCTTCGGGGAAATGTCACGCTTTGAGTACCGGAGTCCTGTTAGCCCGCTACAGCCCGGTTTACCGGAGTCCTGCTAGCCCAGTGCTACAGCCCGGACCCACTTGCTGATGACCGACACGTTCGAAGCTGGGTCATGGATGCCTGTCCCTGTAAGTCTGTGCCACTTTGGGTTTACGACTAGTCATGTCAGCCCGGGCTCTTTATCATATGGATGCTAGCGACACTATCATATACGTGAGCCAAAAGGCACAAACGGTCCCGGGAAAAGGTAAGACGACACCCGTGGGGATACCGTGCGTGAGGCCGCAAAGTGATATGAGGTGTTACCAGCTAGATCGATGTACGGTATCCCCTGCAGGGTTATCATAATCTATTCGAATAGCCGCGTCCGCGGTAAAGGACTACTTGGTTGCTTATACAGTTCATAGACAAGTAAATGGAAACTGTTAAAAGCCTCAAGATAAGTGTGAGTGCCGAGGATGGCTCTTCCGTAGGAAGACGGAGGTGGATCCTCGGTAGTGTATTGAATTGGTGAGTAGTGGACTCGTGTGCGCAAAACCATTTCAAGTTGGAGTATCGTAGGATAGCCTAGCCAAGAGTCAAAGCTGGCTTGCTGCAATAACTCCACCAACCCTTCTTGATACTATGCATGTATGTAGGATCTGATGTAAGTCTTGCTGAGTACCTTTGTACTCATGTTGCTATAATCTACATTTTTACAGAAGACGCTGCAACCCCTTCTGATGGGTTCTATGTAGACGTTGACATCAACGAGTAGGCTAAAGACCCAGGTGGTGACCCTGAGCTTGTGATGG
>NW_021282701.1:0-1060 GCF_002162155.2 Triticum dicoccoides
AGGAAGTCTTTTCACCTCTCGATTTTGGGAAAGTTTCCAAAATGCTATGGGAACCCGTCTTTCCTTTAGCACCGCTTTCCACCCTCAGTCGAGTGGTCAAGTGGAACGCGTCAACCAAATTCTAGAAGACATGCTTCGAGCCTCTGTTATCTCATTCGGAATGGACTGGGAGAAGTGCCTTCCGTTTGCCGAATTCGCTTACAACAACAGCTATCAATCTAGCTTGGGTAAAGCCCCTTTTGAAGTTCTCTATGGACGACGATGTCGAACACCCCTTAACTGGTCAGAGACCGGGGAAAGACAATTCTTTGGCCCGGATATGATTCAGGAAGCAGAAGAACAAGTTCGTATCGTTCGTGAAAAGTTGAAAACAGCCCAATCCCGTCAAAAGAGTCAATATGACCGAAAACATAAGGCTATGACTTTCGAGGTTGACGAGAAGGCCTATCTTTGGGTCACCCCTCTGAAGGGAACCCATCATTTCGGTATCAAAGGCAAATTGGCTCCTCGTTACATTGGACCTTTTCGCATTCTTGCCAAACGAGGAGAAGTTGCCTACCAGTTGGAACTACCTCCACACCTCTCCAGAGTTCACGATGTCTTCCACGTTTCTCAACTCAGGCGTTGTTTCTCGGATCCTATCCGTGAAGTGGACCACGAAACGCTTGATCTCCAAGATGATCTTACATATCGAGAGTACCCCATTCGTATCCTCGATCAGGCCGAACGTACCACCCGACGTCATAATATCAAGTTTCTCAAGGTTCAATGGTCGCACCATTCTGAGGATGAAGCAACTTGGGAAAGGGAGGATCGTCTTCGACTCGAGTACCCCGCCTTCTTCCCGGAGGAACCCAAATCTCGGGACGAGATTCTTTTGAGTGGGGGTGAGTTGTCACAACCTAGCTAGTCATGCATTAGAGTGTTGCATCATGTTTACTCTTTCATCAGAAACTTGAAATGGGGATGACAGAACCCCCAGTCCCCTCTGAAACCAACTAGGGTTACTAAAATAATTTTTCAATGAACCTGAAATGCCCTTCTAAAATGCCCATCATTT
>NW_021282702.1:0-1168 GCF_002162155.2 Triticum dicoccoides
GTTTGCCTATTTTATGTTTTTGCAGAGAGACTTCAGTCTCACTAGTAATTCCGCGTGGTCTTCGACGTTTAGCTTGTTACCTCAGCTACGATCTTGTGCCTCGGCAGGATTGGTAGATAGTCAGGCTTCTCAGCCTTTTTCATTTATAGATGTCTGTACTCAGACATGTTAAGCTTCCGCATGTGCTTTGACTTGTATGCTCTGATTGTTGGGTCATAAGACCCATGTTTGTAATATCTCGCTCCTCGGAGCCTATTGAATATTTACTTGTGTCGTAGAGTCATGTTGTGATGCCATGTTGTATTTGCACATATCGAGCATATTGTGTGTATGTTATTGAAATGCTTGGTATGTGTGGGATCTGGCTATCTAGTTGTTTATCCTTAGTAGCCTCTCTTACCGGGAAATGTCTCCTAGTGTTTCCACCGAGCCATGGTAGCTTGCTGCTGCTCCGGAACACTTAGGCTGGCCGGCATGTGTCCTTCTTCGTTCCTGTGTCTGTCCCTTCGGGGAAATGTCACGCGATGAATACCGGAGTCCTCTTAGCCCGCTACAGCCCGGTTCACCGGAGTCCTGCTAGCCCAGTGCTACAGCCTGGATTCACTCGCTGATGACCGACACGTTCGATGTTGGGTCATGGATGCCTGTCCCTGTAAGTTTGTGCCACTTTGGGTTTACGACTAGCCATGTCAGCCCGGGCTCCTTATCATATGGATGCTAGCGACACTGTCTTATACGTGTGCCAAAAGGCGCAAACGGTCCCGGGCAAAGGTAATGCGACACCCGTGGGAATACCGTGCGTGAGGCCGCAAAGTGATATGAGGTGTTACATGCTAGATCGATGTGGCATTGAGTCGGGGTCCTGACAGCGTTGGTATCAGAGCTTGACTGCCTGTAGGATTACCAAGCCAAACTGGTCGAAGTTGAGTCTAGAAATTCTTTAGTTATATAAGGGAATTGATTGTGGGATGGAACGTAAGGCTCTTTTTACTCCTTATACCTTATGCCTTCTGATCTGAGTCATCTTATCTTTCCTGCGGGGATTAAGAACTAGGCTATCTCTTCTTTCTATCAGGATCACGTGTTACTAATCAGTGGACTTATAAGATTGTTGGATTTAAGTCTCAGTTCAGTTCCTACTACTTCCGTATGTTAATTGTTGATCTCG
>NW_021282703.1:0-1916 GCF_002162155.2 Triticum dicoccoides
TTTTGCGTTGTTTGGATGTCGTCAAGGCACCATACTATTAATAGGAATTCATTCTCTCATGGGGATTCGTTTGCATTAAACTATTTTATTAGTTTATTTGCATTATATTATTATTTGTATGATACAAGGGTCACGATTGCGTATCATATTTTGTTCTGTTAATTGCATGATAAGAAAGGCTAGGTATTCCTTCTGCTGCATGAACTGAAAACTCAAAACAATGGTGTGCAGGCTGCTTTTTATCTGGAGTGTTAGCCTGTTAGAGGATGTGTGATATTGTTGCCCTCTAGCAACTACAGAAGTTCTTCAGCAGGTGTGTCAGTTTCCTGTTCCAACGCTTGTAGAATATGAGTAGACTTTCAAAGATTGGATCTATGTTGTCTGCTCCATGGTTCTCTAGAGTACTAACAAATATCTGGAGCTCTAAGACTATCTAGTGGCTGGTTTCTGTCAATGTGTTTTTGGATACGACCTGCATGTTCGGTGTTGCTGCAATGTGCGAATAAGGTCTCTGTCTAACTATGTTGGAAGAGCTAGTACTCTAGCAGCTGCTGCTTTTTCATACATAAACTTTTGCATGCGGAGTGAGTAGTATGTTTACATAGTTCTTGTTGGTTTCTATACACAAATATCAGTTTGATACTCCCCCGTTTCACTTAACTTTATGGTGTGTGCAAGTTTTTTGCCCATATTCTGAATTGTAGTGCCTACTTACTTGTTTGGACAAAAATAGCCGTGTGGCTGGACATGGGCGTGAAACAACCTCCTCTGCATGCGGGAGTGTGTGTGGCTGAGACGCTTTGCACATGGATCTGGACAGAGTTGGTGGAGGGGTATAATGATCCAAAGGACATGCGCGAGCGCATGCATTGGTATTGCAGCTCAACAAAGTGCGCACTAGAATTTGGAACGAAGGGAGTATAACAATTTCGACCTCCAAGGAAACAACTCATGTGGCAATCCTCCTGCAGAAAAAGAGCGTGATCTCTTTTAACTAGAGAAACACAATTATCACACATATTCCTGTATTCATCCACGGAAGAGGTTTATTGTACTGAATAGAAGTGTTGCCAATTGTTTTTTGGATAAACTAAGTGGATCTGGTCCAAGATTAAGGGTAAAATAATTTTAGAGATCTCAGGTTTGGTGTAATTGCAGACTCCACTATTTAGCCTTAGTTTAATGTTGGTGGGTGGTACCAAATTAGGTACACACTTGTGGCATGTTATATGGTCTAGGTAGGTTCTAAGGAAGGGGATTGTTGGACAGATGGTTGTGCAAGCTTGCTCTTACAATTAGGTTTACTTCATGTGTCTTGTTGTATGCTGGTGCCCCATTATGGCTTCAGGATGAATCTTCTTTTCATATTGGCCTACATTATACGCTGGCGCGGTGGCGCCCCATTATGGCTTCAAGATGTGGATGCTTTCTTAGGATCAAATTTACTTCCAACTTTGTCTTGGCCTTTTCCTGAATCTTGTTCAATTGTTCATTGCAACGTGGGATATACCGTGTCTCTCTTCCAATGCAACCTGTAATTTTTTTAGGAAAATTATTCTAATACTCTTTTTTCCATTTCTAATGCTCTTTTTAGGCCCACATATGCTGGTTTCTAATACTCTTTTTTCCTTCTTTTCATGTTCAAGGAAAAAAATCGAGTGCTGGAGTGAATCATCTAATTCAGGGACGAAACACAAATCAGATTGTGCTTATGTCGCTACCTCCTACGTCTACAACAGTACAATTTCAGGTCTGTATATATGGACCAACCTATTATTTGTACCATGTCACTGATTCATATTGGTTGTTAGAATTTAGTTGCTTGTCAAATGTTCATTGTATTAAGAAGTATGATGTAGCGTCTGTATCCAATGCAACTTGGCTATAGTTTATCCAAAGTAGATGTCTATTACTCT
>NW_021282704.1:0-1002 GCF_002162155.2 Triticum dicoccoides
GGGCCGATTCAGGCCCGTTTCTTGGACTATTACTCAGTTTTCGGGTCCCTTAGTGATTTCGGCGTTTGACGAACCATGGGTTGCGTTTATGTGTCGGTCATAACCACTCACAATTTTGGCCAATTCTTGTCCGTTTTGTGGACTATTACTCACCGTTTTGGGGTCCCAGAGCGATTTTCACAATTGACAATCCCAGGATGCGTTTGCATGTCCGTCGTCAACACTCATTGTTTCGGCATATCCTAACCCATTTCGTGTACTATTACTAACCGTTTTGGGGTACCGAAGCGATTTGCATAGTTGTTGAACCCCAAGGTGCGCTTACGTGTCGGTCATCAATACTCACAGTTTTTGTCGAGTCTGACCCGTTTCGTGGACTATTGCTCGCCATTTTGGGGTCCCAAAGCGATTTCCATGGTTGTCGAACCCCAAGGTGTGCTTATGTGTCGGTCATCAACACTCACAATTTTGGCTAATTCTGGTCCGTTTCATGGACTATTACTCACGATTCTGGCCCGTTTTAGGGTCCCGGAGCGATTTTCACGATTGATGATCCCTATGGTGTGTTTGCATGTCCGGTGTCAATACTCACAGTTTTGGTGAATTCTGACCGTTTCGTGGACTATTACTCACTGTTTTGGGGTCTCGGAGTGATATCCACGATTTGTGAACTCCGAGGTGCGTTTACGTGTCGGTCATCAACACTCACAATTTTTGCCAATTCTGGTCCGTTTCGTTGACTATTACTCGCCGTTTTGGGGTCCGAGAGCGATTTCCATGATTGACAATCCCCCGGGTGCGTTTACGCGTCTGTCGTCAACACTCATAGTTTTGCCAATTCTGACACGTTTTGTGGACTATTACTTACCCTTTCGGGGGCCCAAAGCGATTTGCATAGTTGTTGAACCCCAAGGTGCTCTTACGTGTCGGTCATCAACACTCGCAGTTTTGGCCGATTCTAGCCCGTTTCATGACTTTTACTCACCGTTTTGGGGTCCCAAA
>NW_021282705.1:0-2277 GCF_002162155.2 Triticum dicoccoides
AGCTTTCTTAGAAGCAATTGAAAATTTGGGATTTGATTACATAGCTTCAGGACATTATGCACATGTAGTCCATCCACACGTTGAGAACGCTAAAGAACCATCGGTGCTCCAACTTTTGAAAGACGAGGTGCTTTAAAATAGCTTGCTTAGCTTCAGTGTTACTGAATTTGATGTCAATTGAGTTCTATTATTCATCCTAGAAGGAAAGTTGTGATACAGTGAAACAAATATATGGTTCTTCTGTTTAAATAAATATTGGTTAGTCGAAACCACCTTTCAGACTCTGATTGTTGTTTCAGATCAAGGATCAAACTTATTTCCTCTCACATCTCTCTCAGCCCCAGCTTAGAAGGCTTCTTTTTCCACTGGGGTGTATAACAAAGGTGATATATTTTCAGGATCTGGCGGTGTATTTATCTGTAAATGGAGCTCATCTTTTGCAGGATGAAGTTCGCAGTCTGGCTGTTCAGATGGACCTTCCTAACCAAGCTAGAAAGGATTCTCAGGGGATATGTTTTCTTGGAAAGGTTATTGCTTTAATATAGTTGTTAATATTTCACATGTTTTTTGCAAAATATGGTTCTGTTCTTTATCCTTGTGTTGTCTCATTTTAAGCTTAAAAAGTCACTCTTTCTAGGTCAAATTCAGTGAGTTTGTTCAAAGACATATTGGAGAAATGGAGGGTATACTTCTTGAGGCTGAAACTGGAGATTACCTAGGGATGCACCGTGGGTTTTGGTTCTATACGATTGGTCAGCGACAAGGTTTGCGACTTTCTGGAGGACCTTGGTATGCAATGTACATGATACTAGCCTCTTTTATGGTACAATAAGATCAGCTAAATTAAATGTATATTAGCCTGAAGTATTCTACAATTCAAGGAAGATCTGTCCTCATGTAGCACATATCTATTTATCCATAAATTCATCAAATGAGTGGTCATTTTCTCTTACACAGGTATGTTGTGGAGAAAGATGTGCAAAATAATGTGGTTTTTGTATCAAGGAATTACTATTCACTGGATAAGAGGAGGCGAACATTTCGTGTTGGATCGATGAACTGGTTTAGCGATTCTGGGCCAGCGATTACCGCGCGCCGCCATGAACGCCGCGACGAGGAAATCTTTTAGTTACATTACATCGTTGGCCTTCTTCCTGTGACAGAGAAAGTTATGGACACGGTAGAGGCTGCCGAGAGGAGTTCCCTTGTTGCAACCTCCAATGGTATTTCCGGTGCAGTGTCCAAGATGTTAGTGGACATTGTCCCTTTCTTTCGTATTCAGTGTTGGATGAAAAGTCAGAAATGACAATTCTGCTGTATTATTCAATTCGAACTAATGTTTAGTTCTTTATATTGCTGATAGAAATAATTTTATCCGCTTGATTTAGGAAGTGCACATAGGTAGGTCAACATATTTTGTAGCTCTTTCACATGTAAAAGCATATGTTGCATAAGAAATTATTATCTTCGAAGCATACTCACATTTCACTAACAAATAGGGGGAGGTTCAGACTTCAGAGCAATGATAACAAGGTTTGTTCCTCACTCTTTTGTTGGAATTTTAGTTCCAAGTTAACATGATTTCTTATCCGCTTCATAAGTCATGCATTTGCTTAATTAGGTGATAAGTAGAGCAAAAAAATTGATCATGTTATTGTGGGGTTTGTTTAAACTCCAGCATAAGGAATTCTGGTTTAAGAAAAAAGACTTTTGGCTTCTTTAATTACAAATTGATTGCAACGTCGTGTTAGTATGTGATTTCTCACATGTGGTTATAATATTTGTGAAGACGTGCATTGCACGTGCACTTGGAAGCGGGCCCGTGGCCCGCGCCGGACGGGCCACAAATCATTGGTAGTACATGTCGTGTTTATCCTCACTGTTGAATATTCTGTATATAACTATTTATGCAATACTTGGACCATAGGAGCAATTCATTCTGTATATTTTGCTGGGGATTGTGCCTTCCAGTCAATTTATAGATGGGTAAGATGTATCACAATATCTTTGACTTGCATTCTCTATGATGTCAAGTAAGAAAATAGAATATATACTCCTTGAATTATCTTTTCTTTTTTTTCGATGTCTCTATCTTACTTATATAATCCAATTGGCATTCGCTAGAGTTTTTGTTGATGAAACATTTGTTTTGTGATGTCAGGAGGTTCTGTTTGTGACTTTGCAATCAATATTCGTTGATACGGTTCGTAGATCATGCTATCTGCACAATCTCAATCTACTTCATGTGACTATATATTGTATTAATGGGTTGTGTCA
>NW_021282706.1:0-3481 GCF_002162155.2 Triticum dicoccoides
TTGTTGTTGTTGTTGTTGTTGTTGTTGTTGTTGTTGTTGTTGTTGTTGTTGTGCGACAAGAAGTATGCTCCCTCAGAAATGGGAGTGGACTATTCCATTGCTTCTTTGTTTGTTTCCCCCTTTTGTCCTAGGTTGGCTGAATGGGTGGAGGTCTGTCATCCTCATCGTACTCCTTCTCACCCCCTCCTTCCTTTTCTCCCCCGGCTTCTCCCTCGGCTTGGTCCTCATCTTCCTCGTCCTCCTCAACAATGCGAGACGACAAGGCGCACGCCTAGTGGAACCTCCGCCGGCATGGCTCGATGAAGTGATGGTACATGTCGACGGTCCAGGAACATGCACATCAGCCGAGCTAGCACACTCAAGCATGCTCAGTAGCTTGGGACAACAGTTCATGAACTTCTGCAATAACAAATAAACAAAAACATGATATGGATCAGGTTTATGGTTATGGATCTATTAGTGACAAATACTATAATAAATTATGATTATGCCTAGTAGGCTCAAAGTAAGTGACAAAAACATGACATGAACCAATGTTGTGGTTACTTGAACATATGGCTAGGAGGCTCAGACTTACCTTGGTCACTTCCCTCGGCTTGCTATCATATTTCGCGGTCCCGGGGTCATAAAGTAGCGCAATTGAGCGATAAAAAATGCTTCGGTTCATCTTCGAAGCCTTCAAATATCTGCATCATGAATAAGTTAGTGACAATGACTAAACTAGATTCTTCTTGAAATGTCGGCTCAAAACAATTGAACGCAACATAACACTCTGTTCATTAGAGGTGCATACTCCCTAAATTCACCTTCAGTCTCTCTGATGTTGGCATTATAGCTTCATCCTCGGGGTCATCCACATGTAGTGATGCGATATCCGCTGTCGTCCACTATGGCCTCAGACGCACACGGTACTTTACGCCATCATCATATCAACTTAGATGTTGATTGTATGCCTCCCAGTCAACCACTACTCTCTCCCCGTCTTTGTGATACCTCCACTCGTCGCATGCTTTCGCATACTCCACGTGCTCTTTTCCCTAGCCCGATATCACCTGACAATTATTCCTACTCTTCCTGCAAGGCATAGGAAATAATAAAACATAAAAAATCATAAAAACAACAAACCATACGAAAACATGATACTAGAGATTAATGCCGTCACCAGTGAAGTTCGAAACCAGCAGTGTCCGTTTCCACTAGTGGGGTGTGTTGGAATTTACCAAATTGCAAGGCCATGCGTTGTGGTACGTGCCACTGGACAGCGTGCACGCATATCAATGGGACAATAGCCCGCTAGATAAGCCTGTCCTGAGTGCACATGTCATTCAGCTTGAAACCCCAGTCTCTCTTGTGATACGAACATCAGCTAACCTGTAGAAAGACTGGTAAGTAACCATGAAAGTGGCTACAAGGAAACACTAGCAAGAGGTATATGTTAGGTTGTCCAGCTCATTGGTGAAGGCCTTGTACACCATAGTGGCCTTTCCTGTGATGACTTTAACCATGTCCCAAGAGTATGCAACGGTCGGGTATCGAGTATTGTCGCCTTCTTTGCCATAATCTGTCCTTGGACGCCGTTCAAGTTTCTCAGGACCACCCACCGGCAACCACTCCCACATCCAAATAGAGAGGGCCCAAACACATCCACACATACCAGACGTAGATCCGGTCCTCTGACATGCGTTGTCCAGCTACAAATGCCAATTCATGATTAGATGACACAATTCAAAGAAGCATACATTCATTAACAAATATTGAGATAGCTTCTTACTGAATGACATATGTACGTGAGGCCGGCGGACCCAACTGTATCCAGCCTCCTAGTTGACTAGGAATTCCAGACACATCCATAGGGTAGTGTCCCCCGAGCAGTCTGGAAACATGACCTCTGTCAAGATATACCACAAGTAGGCCCTCTCTTTCTGCTCTGCGACCTGCGCGTCGGCACCTTGCGGGCATCCAGACCGGTTGTCATGGAGTCAGATTAGTGGTATCCCGAATGTTCGGTTATCCACCACGTCGTGGGCCTCATCTGATAGAGGCGGGGCAATCACCAATGAGGGCGACAAACGTCTCCCACCAGTTCAAATGTGGGCTCTGTGGTTATGGATATCGAACAAGCGGCCCTAACTTTCACATCTTCGACCTTCAAGCATGTTCGTTTGCAATGTAATTTAGTGTCCCATGTTTTGGCCAACTCTTGTAAGAGTTCTAGTTTATTCTCTATTTCACATTCTGCTCCGGATTGTATCCTGGAGACTTTGTATGACTTTATTACTTAATCATTGAAATGCCGATGTTCTCTCAAAAACCTCTCCCACCAGTTGTTCCTCTCCACTCGCCCAATGAGAGCCCGACCCTGGAGTGGTAGGGCCGTAATCATGCCGAAGTCTTCAAGGGAGGCTGTGAGAGTTGAGTGGACGAGCGTCGACGACGCACGCTTGAACTGAAGCACAAACAGTAGCAGCCCAGCTCTCCTGAAGTACGACTCCAAGCGGTGGTCGTATTGCATCAGGCAGGCCTTCGTGTGAAACCTCATGTGCAATGGTGGTAGCATCTTCAAAAAATTAGATGAAAATAGTTAGTAACTTACTTTTGCAAAACCAATTATTTTTGTAAGAACTTGATCATAGTTATTACCACTCCATTCTCGATAAAACCCGTGCGATGACCGTTGTCAAACGCAGGGTCAACCATGGTGTACTTTGTGCCATTGTTCAGATCAAGTGTTCTCCTAAAACAATTTCCTATTCAAGTTAAATTTTTGACAACAACATTTATTTATCAACATTAATTCTATATGCATATAATCCACTAATATAGTACTAACTAAAGAAAAGAAAACTATTCAACTAATATCAACAACATTCAATCATCAAATTTCAACATCATTCATTCACAACATCATTCATTCAACAATATGCATTCATCATCAACAACAATCATTCATCATCAACACTGAAATATCCATATATGCATATGAATCATTTATCAACATTGGAATATCCATCATATTGAAATGTTCTAAATAAAGGTATAATCAACATTGGCATACGCTACAACCGCCATATTTATCCGACATCAATCATATAGAACCAACATCAATCATATTGAAGCAACATCAATCATATGTTATCAAACATCAATCATCAATTCTAAAAAAGATATAATATGAATTAGGGTTCATCTTCAAACTAGATAGAATCAACAAAACTAGTTACTACAATATGAACTCGGGTTCATCTTCAATACATCCATCATATTGAATCATTCTAAATAAACCTAGAATCAACCAAAATTACAACTACTAGATGAACTAGGGTTCATCTTGTGCGAAAAATGCATCAAAACCATAGCCTTTTTACTAAAACTACTTGGATGGATCAGAAGAGCTTACTTCTCTCGCTGTGGAGGCATCTCGATCCGTAGGAACAGTGGAGAAAGAGAAGAGATCAATGGGGGAGTAGAGGAGATGAGAGAG
>NW_021282707.1:0-9902 GCF_002162155.2 Triticum dicoccoides
TAATCACTCTTTAAGACCGTACGATTAATTGTTTTATTCTAATAAAATTATAATAGTAGGACAGGGGCACATGGCCATATACGCCTATGTTTGCCCTTAGAAGCATGAGGAGGTCATTGCTGATCATAAATTTGATTTGTACATACTTGGCTCGTTGTTTTTGCTATCAGCGGCGATACCGGCGAGGCGACATGCAAAGCTGACTTGTTAAGAAGGATCGACAAAGACTTGGTGTATATTGAATTAAGGGGATTGTACATGTATATTTATAGCAGTAATTCTATATGTCTAAATAGGATCTGGAGTCCTGTAGCCAGTATTAGTCGGACTTGCACTTTTGACATTGGATGGAGTTTTTTTTGGGGGGCCCAGTTTATTTGCATATTTGGGTTCTGTCTTTTTATCCTATCGAGTGGAATGTGCTTTTTTTGGGGAATCCATCTAGCGTAACGTGGGGGGTCGGTTGATCTATTCTAGTTAGAATGCTAGCTAGGCTTGGGCCGGTCCATCGGATGGAGTTAGCCTGGGCTAAGGAAGCATCCATCGCTAGGGATTCAGAAAAACGAAGCGATCGCTAGTCCGGCTAGATCAGATCGATCGCTAGGGTCGATCTACTTTTAAATATCGTCCATCAATCTCTATGATTAACATAAAATCAATGGATATAATAGCATGATTATATGGAGAACTATGAAAGCTTCCGTCTTTTAATATTAGGTAAAGATTAACTGGGTTTTCAAGGAATTTAATGTGCATAATTCAAATTGGAAATACATGCACATGCTCTAGTGCATATAAATTGGTTGAAAAATCAAATGTGTGTCCTTGGGTGCATGCTTAGGTCCCATCCAAGAAATGGGAATGAATTTCAAACACCAGGGCACTGTTGATTGCCGGCAAAACTCTGAGATACCTGGTTTTTAAATTCTAGTAAATCCAAAACTCATCTGAAATTCATGAAACCTGGCATGGTATCATGGAGCGGCATCAACATGTCATGGTAAAATTTGTGTCTCATTTTGGGGCAGGTTTGGGTATAAGCTTCTCACAAACCAGAGTTTCTCACAACAAGCCTGGTGGTTTCGGTAGGGAACGTGCCACCTTTGGGGACGAAACGATATCCGTTGCCTCTTATTGCTTTCCAAAATTTTCTCGTGTCAACATAGAACAACAGGAGTGCTGTGTTATGTTTTGTAATTTTTCGTTGCTCGTTTGGACATTTTTGTAAAATAACTGGGGTTTCTAGGCATTTTATGTGCATAATTCAAATTTGAAATACATGCACATGCTCCAGTGCATATAAATTGGTTGAAAAATCAAATATGTGTCCTTGGGTGCATGCTTAGGTCCCTTCGGAGAAATGGGAATGAATTTCAAACACCAGGGTAGTGTTGATTGCCGGCAAAATGTTGAGATACCTAGTTTTTAAATTCTAGTAAATAAAAAACTCGTCTGAAATTCATGAAACTTAGCATGGTATCATGGAGGGGCATCAACATGTCGTGGTAAATCTTTTGTCCCATTTGGGGCAGGTTTGGGTATAAGCTTCTCACAAACCAAAGCTTCTCACAACAAGCCTGGTGGTTTCAGTAGGGAATGTGCCACCTTTGTGGACGAAACGATATCCGTTGCATCTTATTGCTTTCAAAAAAAATTAGTGTCAACATAGAACAACAGGAGTGCTGTGTTAAGTTTAGGAATTTTTGGGGCTCGTATGGACATTTTTATACATTAACTGGGTTTTCTAGGCATTTTATGATACATGCACATGCTCCAGTGCATATAAATTGGTTGAAAAATCAAATATGTGTCCTTGGGTGCATGCTTAGGTCCCATCCAAGAAATGGGAATGAATTTCAAACACCAGGGCGCTTTTGATTGCCGGCAAAACGTTGAGATACATGGTCTTTAATTTCTAGAAAAATCCAAAACTTGTTTGAAATTCATGAAACCTAGCATGGTATCATGGAGTGGCATCAACATGCCGTGGTAAAAAATTTGTCCCATTTGGGGCAAGTTTGGGTATAAGCTTCTCACGAACCAGAGCTTATCACAACAAGTCTGGTGGTTTCGGTTGGGAGCGTGCCACCTTTGGCGAAGAAACGATATCCGTTGCGTCTTATTGCCATAAAAAATTTATTAGTGTCAACATAGAACAACAGGAGTGCTTTGTTAAGTTTTGGAATTTTTCGGGGCTTGTTTGGGCATTTTTATACATTAACTGGGTTTTCTAGGCATTTTATGTGCATAATTCAAATTGGAAATACATGCACATGCTCTGGTGCATATAAATTGGTTGAAAAATCAAATATGTGTCCTTGGTTGCATGCTTAGGTCCAATCTAAGAAATGGGAATGAATTTCAAATACCAGGGCACTGTTGATTGCTGGCAAAACGTTGAGATACCTGGTTTTTAGATTCTAGTAAATCCAAAACTGGTCTGAAATTCATGAAACTTGGCTGGTATTATGGAGCGGCATCAACATGTCGTGGTAAAATTTTTGTCGCATTTGGGGTAGGTTTGGGTATAAGCTTCTCACAAACAGAGCATCTCACAGCAAGTTTGGTGGTTTCGGTAGGGAACGTGCCATCTTTGGAGACGAAACGATATCCGTTGCCTCTTATTTGTTTCAAAAAATTTCTAGCATCAACATAGAACAACATGAGTGTTGTGTTAACTATTGGAATATTACGGGGCTCATTTGGACATTTTTTATACATTAATTGTATTTTCTAGGCATTTTATGTGCGTAATTCAAATTTGAAATACATGCACATGCTCCAGTGCATATAAATTGGTTGAAAAATCAAATATGTGTCCTTGGGTACATGCTTAGGTCCCATCCAAGAAATGGGAATGAATTTCAAACACCGGGGCATTGTTGATTGCCGGCAAAACATTGAGATACCTAGTTTTTAAATTCTAGTAAATCCCAAACTCATCTGAAATTCATGAAACTTGGCAAGGTATCATGGAGCGGCATCAACATGCCATGGTAAAAATTTTGTCCCATTTGGGGCAGGTTTGGGTATAAGATTTTCACAACAAGCTTGGTGGTTTCTGTAAGGAACGTGCCACCTTTGGGCAAGAAACGATATCCGTTGCCTCTTATTGCTTTTAAAAAATTTCTAGTGTCAATATAGAACAACAGGAGTGGTGTGTTAAGTTTTGGAATTTTTCGGGGCTCGTTTGGACATTTTTATACATTAACTGGGTTTTCTAGGCATTTAATGTGCATAATTTAAATTTGAAATACATGCACATGCTCCAGTGAATATAAATTGGTTGAAAAATCAAATATGTGTCATTGGGTGCATGCTTAGGTCCCTTCAAAGAAATGGGAATGAATTTTAAACACCAGGGCACTGTCGTTTGCCGATGAAATGTTGAGATACCTGGTTTTTAAATTCTAGTAAATACAAAACTCGTCCGAAATTCATGAAACTTGGCATGGTATCTTGGAGTGGCATCATCATGCGGTGGTAAATTTTTTGTCCCATTTGGGTCAGGTTTGGGTATAAACTTCTCACAAACTAGGGCTTCTCACAACAAGCCCGGTGGTTTCGGTAGGGAATGTGCCACCTTTGGGGACGAAACGATATTCGTTGCGTCTTATTGCTTTCAAATTTTTTAGTGTCAACATAGAATAATAGGAGTGTTGTGTCAAGTTTTGGAATTTTTCGGGGCTCGTATGAACATTTTTATACATTAACTCGGTTTTCTAGGCATTTTATGTGCATAATTCAAATTGAAAATACATGCACATGCTCCAGTGCATATAAATTGGTTGAAAAATCAAATATGTGTCCTTGGGTGCATGCTTAGGTCCATGCAAGAAATGTGAATGAATTTCAAACACCATGGCACTTTTGATTACCGGCAAAACGTTGAGATACCTGGTTTTTAAATTCTGGTAAAATCCTAAACTCGTCTGAAATTCATGAAACCTGGCATGGTATTATGGAGTGGTATCAACATGCCGTGGTAAAAAATTGTCTCATTTGGCATTGGTTTGGGTATAAGCTTCTCACAAACCAGAGATTCTCACAACAAGTCAGTTGGTTTCGGTAGGGAGCGTGCCACCTTTGGGGACAAAACTATATCCCTTGCATCTTCTAGCTTTAAAAAATAGTGTCAACATAGCACAACAGGAGTGCTTTGTTAAGTTTTGGAATTTTTCGGGGCACGTTTGGACATTTTTATACATTAACTTGGTTTACTAGGCATTTTATGTGCATAATTCAAATTGGAAATACATGCACATGCTCCAGTGCATATAAATTGGTTGAAAACTCAAATATGTGTCCTTGGTTGCATGCTTAGGTCCCATCTAAGAAATGGGAATGAATTTCAAACACCAAGACACTGTTGATTGCCGACAAAACGTTGAGGTACCTGGTTTTTAAATTCTAGTAAATCCAAAATTCGTCTGAAATTCATGAAACCTGGCATGGTATCATGGAGCGGCATCAACATGTCGTGGTAAAAGTTTTGTCCCATTTGAGGCAGGTTTGGTTGTAAGCTTCTCACAAATAGAGCTTCTCACAACAAGTTTGGTGGTTTCGATAGGGAACGTGCCACCTTTGGAGACGAAACGACATTCGTTGCGACTTATTGGTTTCAAAAAATTTCTAGTGTCAACATAGAACAATATGAGTGATGTGTTAACTTTTGGAATTTTTCGGGGCTCATTTGTACATGTTTATACATTAATTGGATTTTCTAGGCATTTTATATGCATAATTCAAACTTGAAATACATGCACATGCTCTAGTGCACATAAATTGGTTGAAAAATCAAATATGTGGCCTTGGGTGCATGCTTAGTTAGGTGCTACGCAAGAAATGGAATGAATTTCAAACACCAGGACACTTTTGATTGCTGGCAAAACATTGAGATGCCCGGTTTTTAAATTCTAGTAAATCACAAACTCGTCTGAAATTCATGAAACTTGGCAAGGTATCATAAAGCGGCATCAAAATGCCATGGATTTTTTTGTCCCATTTGGGGCAGGTTTGGGTATAAGCTTCTCACAAACCAGAGCTTCTCACAACAAGTCTGGTGGTTTCGGTAGGGAGCGTGCCACCTTTGGGAACAAAATGATATCCGTTGCGTCTTATAGCTTTAGAAAAATTTAGTGTAAAGATAGAACAACATGAGTGCTTTGTTAAGTTTTGGAATTTTTCGGGGCTCGTTTGGACATTTTTATACATTAACTGGGTTTTCTAGGCATTTTATGTGCATAATTCAAACTTGAAATACATGCACATGCTCCAGTGCATATAAATTGGTTGAAAAATCAAATATGTGGCTTTGGGTGCATGCTTAGTTAGGTGCCACGCAAGAAATGGAATGAATTTCAAACACCAGGACACTTTTGATTGCTGGCAAAACATTGAGATGCCCGGTTTTTAAATTCTAGTAAATCCAAAACTCGTCTGAAATTCATGAAACTTGACAAGGAATCATGGAGCGGCATCAACATGCCATGGTAAATTTTTTGTCCCATTTGGGGCAGGTTTGGGTGTAGGCTTCTCACAAACCAAAGCTTCTCATAGCAAGCTTGGTGGTTTCTATAGGGAACGTGCCACCTTTGGGGACGAAATGATATCAGTTGCCTCTTATTGCTTTCAGAAAATATGTAGTGTCAATATAGAACAACAGGAGTGCTGTGTTAAGTTTTGGAATTTTTCGGGGCTCATTTGGACATTTTTATACATTAACTGGGTATTCTAGGCATTTTGTGTGCATAATTAAAATTTGAAATACATGCACATGCTCCAGTGCATATAAATTGGTTGAAAAATCAAATATGTGTCCTTGGGTGCATGCTTAGGTTCCTTGCAAGAAACGAGAATGAATTTCAAACAACAGGCCACTGTTGATTGCCGACAAAATGTTGAGATACCTGTTTTTTCAATTCTAGTAAATACAAAAATCATCTGAAATTCATGAAACTTGGCATGGTATCATGGAGTGGCGTCAACATGTCGTAGTAAATTTTTTATCCCATTTGGGGCAGGTTTGGGTATAAGCTTCCCACAAACTGGAGCTTCTCACAAAAGCCTGGTGGTTTCGGTAGGGAACATGCCACCTTTGGGGACGAAACGATATCTGTTGCGTCTTATTGCTTTCAACAAAAATTTAGTGTCCACATAGAACAACATGAGTGCTGTGTTAAGTTTTGGAATTTTTCGGCGCTCGTATGGACATTTTTATAAATCAACTGGGTTTTCTAGGCATTTTATATGCATAATTCAAATTGGAAATACATGCACATGCTCCAGTGCATATAAATTGGTTGAAAAATCAAATATGTGTCCTTGGGTGCATGCTTAGGTCCCATCCTAGAAATGGGAATGAATTTCAAACACCAGGGCACTGTTGATTGCCGGCAAAACGTTGAGATACCTAGTTTTTAAATTCTAGTAAAATCCAAAACTCGTCTGAAATTCATGAAACCTGGCATGGTATCATGGAGCGACATCAACATGCTGTGGTAATTTTTTCTCATTTGGGGCAGGTTTGGGTATAAGCTTCTCACAAACCACACCTTCTCACAACAAGTCTGGTGGTTTCGGTAGGGAACGTGCCACCTCTGGGGACGAAACGATATCTGTTGCGTCTTAGTGCTTTCAAAAAATTTCTAGTGTCAACATAGAACAACAGGAGTGTTGTGTTAAGTTTTGGAATTTTCAAGGCTCGTTTGGACATTTTTATACACTAGTTCAAATGCCCGTGCATTGCAACGGGCGAAAAATTTAAACATACTCTATGTGCTGTTATGCAAAACTTCTTATATCCAATTTTGGCTAACATTAGAAATAAAGTTATAATGAGCATAATAGTTTGGACCATAAAATTTGGACGTGAAGAAGCCACCCAAACGGCGTTTGTCTTGACCTAATTCAGCTATGTACTTTCATCTGATGAAAGAGTAGTTGTGCATGGAATAGCCTTTCAATCGATTATATTTTTCTTGTTAAAAACACATTTTTAGTTATATTTTTATGTTTTTTCCATAACATATTTAAAAAATTGTATCTTTTTATGAACATTTTGCATTTTTGTTGGAAAATTATATTTCATTTGTATTTGTTTTTTTGCACAATTTTTGGGCTTGGCCCAAGCAGAAGGACTTGACTGACACACCCATACAACACGTACTCTCTCTATTTCTCAAAAAAAATACTCTCTCTGTTACTAAAAAAGACGCATGAACTGCATCTCCCTTCCTGTTCCCCATTCTCACTCACTTCTCCCTAGTGGATAGCACCGACGCCGACTCCCATCTACTCATCGTTCGCGGAGGATGAGGGCAGGAATAATATCTCTTCTGGTGGCTTCACCGTCGTGCCCTCCACCCGGGCCGCCGTATCAACGGGACCTTGCACGACTCCCTCTTATCTCAGCTCCGCCCGCGCCACCGTCAGCATCGTGGCTCCTCTCCAATGCCTATAGCGCCTCCTCGCGCGGCTGCAGCGGCTCTCCTGGCCGGTAGAGGAGGTGTGGGAGGCCGCGGCTTCCTTGGCGTGGTCCTACTCTCCAATGAGGAGGCCCTGCGAGGAGACGGCTCCACTGCTCCGAGGTCCTCTGACCTACTTATGCTGACACCATGGAGGTCCACCCCCACTCTCGCCCTCTCTTCCTCTCTTTCCATGTACCGCACTATAGCAGCGAACTTAGTACTAATCTACACAAAAGGTTACTAAAGTTAATCTGGGTAATAACATGCACTCATTCATTAACATTTTAGATGCAAAGTTTAGAACTAACCGAACCATAGATTTGCAGAGCAGAGGGCAAGGAACTGGTTAGAAGGTTTAGTTATGTAACTTTTGGGAAGTACAGTTAATTATTGCATGATTAAACTACACTTGAGCACCTGCCCCTAGCAGCACAGAAGTAAATGTAATGATTGCATTATTTTGTATGCTTTTCTGAATAAAATGCAGAGTGTAGAGATGATCTGAAATAAGAGAGTTCAAAACTTGTTACTTGTTCCCAGCTGGGTGTCTCCTGTTTCTTCATAGTCGTAGATGTAGCTTTTATTCTGGTTACTTGTTGCCAGGGCTAGAAATAACATGCCTTCGTCGTCCGGTGGCCTTGCTGTCACGTTCAACTTGTGCACCAAGACCCCTAGCAGCTGCTATTGGAGTTGATCCAGCTGTGTTGGTGTTGGTGCTGCTGTTTGTTTCGTTCGTTGCCATCCATTAACAGAGAGTAACTCAAATGGTTTGCCTGCATGAGAGTTTTGGAATGTGTAAGAATATGTTACTTACCAAAAATGAGATACCAATTAGGATTGATAAATGCATCAGCAACAATGGTTAGTGTGTTATTTTAATAAAAAAGTATAAACTGATCAAAATCAATACACACATTAGCACAGGTCTTGAGCTCTTGAAAATTCTATAAAGAACAGTGACAGAATTGATGAACCATGTGATATCTAATTGCCCAAGTCTACATGGTTAGCATGCTAATGGTGCGCTATGTTTTTTTGGGTTCTCAAGTGATCATCTACCATTGCATCACAGACTGACAAAGGTGATGAAGAACTATGCATTGTCTATGTGCCAACCAATCATCTATATATTGCTGGTATCTTTTTGGTGATCTCTGCGGAAATTATAAGGCCCAATCTATCCATTCGAGAATTATTGGTGATATGTTTTTGGTGAATTCTGCAGAAATTTTTACCTTTTTATCACTTCCACTGTTTTCTTCAAAAGAGAATTATTTGATGTCTTCTGTAGCAGCTCCTTTAAATGCTAAATTGTATAAGCACTTGTGAAAACGATATACTGTTCTTGTTTGGACCTTTTTCTTGTCGTGGAACCTTTTTTGTCTTCAAAAGATGACTTTTGTTTCTTTGTTTTTGCTATCCGTAAGTACCACTATGCCCTATTCGGCACCATGGTTACTTATCCTAGTCCATCATAGTTTATTTATCAGTTGTCCCTTCTATATGATCTCATTTCATAATTCTTGTTCCCAGAGCTATATTCCTTCTGTAGTAACTGTAATGTGAAGTCTGATGCTATTGTGAGCTACATCCATAATTCTGTCTCCACTTAGAGATAAGCACATTTATAGTTGGGTTATATTGCTTTTAACAACCATAACTTCTTGTGTTAATGTAATTCATTACAACTTCATTTTATGTCCAGCTACGAGACTGGTTGGACATCTCACTCAATCATGCCATGCCATCGTCCATTCTCATACTTTCAAGCTAAATTTCTTGATATATTTCTCAGTGGCTACAAAAGTATTGTTTGGGCTTGCACCCTCTCATCTTTCTAATGTTATCTGGACTTTTGTCATATATGGGAGAATAAAACCTGAGGAGGCTGTTGTAGCAATATTGTCTTCTCTACCAGATGAGTTTGTACGGTATTGCCATCTAAAGATTCAGTTTCTAAGAGGAGGAAAAAACTGGAATTCCTTCAGATGCAGGAAGAACTTATCAAGGTGATATATATGTCTTACAAATATTAAAAATGGACTATGTTTACTTCATCTGCAAATGCAGCCATGATCTTGTCGTAGATATGAAACTCACATTTGTCGTACTTCTGGTAAGCTAATAATGAGTAAGGCATGTAGTCACTCTTCTGTTACTAATTTATTGTCTTGGCTCAAAAGTCATTCATATTATGGACTTCTTTTGTCTGACACCCCATGTAACATACGCTACTATTACATATCCTTTCATGCTTTATGCTATGAATGATTTTTTTCTTGAACTCTTGGTAACCCTGCATTTTTGAATTATTGCAATACTCTGTAGTCTCAACTGTAAAACTATCACCTCTTCTTGTCTGAACCACACCAATGTTCACACCGGATGGGGAAAATTGTATTAGTTTATTATCTTTTGTGTGCTTTAAGGCCA
>NW_021282708.1:0-2410 GCF_002162155.2 Triticum dicoccoides
GGTAACTTTACTTGGAGCTATATTTTTATTCGCCACATGATATGTGTTTTGCTTGGAGCATCTTGTATTATTTGAGTCTTTATTTGTTAGTTTACCACAATCATCCTTGCTGTACACACGTTTTGAGAGAGCCATACATGATTTGGAATTTGTTAGAATACTCTATGTGCTTCGCTTATATCTTTCGAGTTATATAGTTTTGCTCTAGTACTTCACTTATATCTTTTAGAGCACGGTGGTGGATTTGTTTTATAGAAACTATTGATCTCTCATGCTTCACTTAGATTATTTTGAGATTCTTAATAGCATGTAAATTTGCTTAAAATCCTAATATGCTAGGTATTCAAAGTTAGGAAAATTTTCTTAAGAGTGTTTTGAATACTAAGAGAAGTTTGATGCTTGATGATTGTTTTGAGATATGGAGGTAATAATATCAAAGTCGTGCTAGTTGAGTAGTTGTGAAATTGAGAAATACTTGTGTTGAAGTTTGCATGTCCCGTAGCACGCACGTATGGTAAACGTTGTGTAACAAATTTGAAACATGAGGTGTTATTTGATTGTCTTCCTCGTGAGTGGCGGTCGGGGACGAGCGATGGTCTTTTCCTACCAATCTATCCCCCTAGGAGCATGCGCGTAGTACCAAGGTTTTTGATGACTTGTAGATTTTTGCAGTAAGTATGTGAGTTCTTTATGACTAATGTTGAGTCCATGAATTATACGCACTCTCACCCTTCCATCCTTGCTAGCCTCTTCGGTACCATGCATTGCCCTTTCCCACATTGAGAGTTGGAGCAAACTTCGCCAGTGCATCCAAACCCCGTGATATGATATGCTTTTTCACACATAAACCTCCTTATATGTTCCTTAAAACAGCCACCATACCTACCTATTATGGCATTTCCATAGCCATTCCGACATATATTGCCATGCAACTTTCCACCATTCCGTTCATCATGACACATTCATCATTGTCATATTGCTTAGCATAATCATGTAGTTGACATAGTATTTGTGGCAAGGCCACCGTTCATAATTCTTTCATACATGTCACTCTTGGTCCATTGCATGTCCCGGTACACCGCCGGAGGCATTCATATAGAGTCATACTTTGTTCTAGTATCGAGTAGCATTTATTGAGTTGTAAATAAATAGAAGTGTGATGATCATCATTAATAGAGCATGGTCCCAAAAAGAAAAAAAAGGAAGGGCCAAACAAAAGGCCAAATAAAAAATATAAAAAAGGGGGGCAATGCTACTATCCTTTTTTTCCACACTTGTGCTTCAAAGTAGCACCGTAATCTTCATGATAGAGAGTCTCTTGATTTGTCACTTTCATATACTAGTGGGAATTTTTCATTGTAGAACTTGGCTTGTATATTCCAACAATGGGCCTCCTCAAGTGCCCTAGGTCTTCGTGAGCAAGCAAGTTGGAAGCACACCCACTTAGTTTCTTTTGTTGAGCTTTCATACATTTATAGCTCTAGTGCATCCGTTGCATGGCAATCCCTACTCCTTGCATAAAAATCAATCGATGGGCATCTCCACAGCCCATTGATTAGCCTCGTTGATGTGAGACTTTCTCCTTTTTGTCTTCTCCACATAACCCCACTCATTATATTCTATTCCACCCATAGTGTTATGTCCATGGCTTGCAATCATATATTGCGTGAATGTTTATAGGTTTGAGATCACTAAAGTATGAAACAATTGCTTGGCTTGTCATCGGGGTTGTGCATGATGAGAGCATTCTTGTGTGACGAAAATGAAGCATGACTAAACTATATGATTTTGTAGGGATGAACTTTCTTTGGCCATGTTATTTTGAGAAGACATAATTGCTCAGTTAGTATGCTTGAAGTATTATTATTTTTATGTCAATATGAACTTTTGTCTTGAATCTTTAAGATCTGAATATTCATACCACAATTAAGAAGAATTACATTAAAATCATGCCAAGTAGCACTCCGCATCAAAAATTCTGTTTTTATCATTTACCTACTCGAGGACGAGCAGGAATTAAGCTCGGGGATGCTTGATACGTCTCCAACGTATCTATAATTTTTGATTGCTCCATGCTATATTATCTACTGTTTTGGACAATATTGGGCTTTATTATCCACTTTTATATTATTTTTGGGACTAACCTATTAACCGGAAGCCCAGCCCAGAATTGTTGTTTTTTGCCTGTTTTAGGGTTTCGAAGAAAAGGAATATCAAACGGAGTCCAAACGGAATGAAACCTTCGGGAACGTGATTTTCTCAACGAACAAGACCCAGGAGACTTGGACCCTCCGTCAAGACATAAAAGAGGAGGCCACGAGGTAGGGGGCGTGCCTACCCCCCCGGCGCGCCCTCCACCCTCGTGGGCCCCCTGTTGCTCCACCGACGTACTCCTTCCTCCTATATATAC
>NW_021282709.1:0-1333 GCF_002162155.2 Triticum dicoccoides
GGGGTCACCAAGGTAGAGTTCTGTAGAACTGTGTAGTGTGCTTGAGACCAAGAATATCCGTCCCTGCATATTATTGAGTCCCTTCCAAGCATGCCTTTTCCAGTCAGTCTCCCCTCATACCGCGATTTAGGGAGACCTATCTTCTTAAGGCCAGGAATGAAGTCAACACAAAACCCGATGACATCCTCTGTTTGATGGCCCATGGAGATGCTTCCTTCTGGCCTAGCGCGGTTACGAACATATTTCTTTAGGACTCCCATGAACCTCTCAAAGGGGTACATATTGTGTAGAAATACGGGCCCCAGAATGACAATCTCGTCGACTAGATGAACTAGGACGTGCGTCATGATATTGAAGAAGGATGGTGGGAACACCAGCTCAAAACTGACAAGACATTGCGCCACATCACTCCTTAGCGTTGGTATGATTTCTGGATCGATCACCTTCTGAGATATTGCATTGAGGAATGCACATAGCTTCACAATGGCTAGTCGGACGTTTTCCGGTAGAAGCCCCCTCAATGCAACCGGAAGCAGTTGCGTCATAATCACGTTGCAGTCATGAGACTTTAGGTTCTGGAACTTTTTCTCTGGCATATTTATTATTCCCTTTATATTCGACGAGAAGCCAGTCGGGACCTTCATACTGAGCAGGCATTGAAAGAATATTTCTTTCTCTTCTTTCGTAAGAGCGTAGCTGGCAGGACCTTCATACTGCTTCGGAGGCATGCCCTCTTTTTCGTGCAAGCGTTGCAGGTCCTCTCGTGCCTCAGGTGTATCTTTTGTCTTCCCATACACGCCCAAGAAGCCTAGCAGGTTCACGCAAAGGTTCTTCGTCACGTGCATCACATCGATCGAAGAGCGGACTTCTAGGTCTTTCCAGTAGGGTAGGTCCCAAAATATAGATTTCTTCTTCCACATGGGTGCGTGATTCTCAGCGTCATTCGGAACAGCTAGTCCGCCGGGACCCTTTCCAAAGATTACGTGTAAATCATTGACCATAGCAAGTACGTGATCACCGGTACGCATGGCGGGCTTCTTCCGGTGATCTGCCTCGCCTTTGAAATGCTTGCCTTTCTTTCGACATTGATGGTTGGTCGGAAGAAATCGACGATGGCCCAGGTACACATTCTTCCTGCAGCTTGCCAGGTATATACTATCGGTGTCAAGTAAACAGTGCGTGCATGCGTGGTATCCCTTGTTTGTCTGTCCTGAAAGGTTACTGAGAGCGGGCCAATCGTTGATGGTCACGAACAGCAACGCCTTTAGGTTAAATTCCTCCTGTTTGTGCTCATCCCACGTACGTACACCGTTTCCATTCCACAGCTGTAAAA
>NW_021282710.1:0-802 GCF_002162155.2 Triticum dicoccoides
TAATTAGTTACATCGAAGATCTAGACAGAAGGTCCTGTGTTCAATTCCCACAATGTTGATTTATTTTGACCAAATTATTTTTCGCGGTCTCTATGAAAGCCCATAAAAGGCCCATCAACATAGAAGTACCTGGCCCAGATTGACCAAACGAAAAGGACTAAACCAAACCAAGAAAAGGACGCAATCCTTCCTTTAGTTTGCTCATTCGCTTAATTAGTTACATCGAAGATCTAGACAGGAGGTCTTGTGTTCAATTCCCACAATGTTGATTTATTTTGACCCAATTATTTTTCGCGGTCTCTATGAAAGCCCATAAAAGGCCCATCAACATAGAAGTACCTGGCCCAGATTGGCCAAACGAAAAGGACTAAACCAAACCAAGAATACATATTCCCTTTAATAGTTGGATAATTCCTTTTTTAATTTAGTAGCCCCAACACATTGAAGCCTATGGATCCTTCCTTTCAATATAGAAATCAACATAGAAGTACCTGGCCCAGATTAACCAAATGAAAAGGACTAAACCAAACCAAGAAAAGGACGCAATCCTTCCTTTAGTTTGCTCATTCGCTTAATTAGTTACATCGAAGATCTAGGCAGAAGGTCCTGTGTTCAATTCCCACAATGTTGATTTATTTTAACCCAACTATTTTTCGCGGTCTCTATGAAAGCCCATAAAAGGCCCATCAACATAGAAGTACCTGGCCCAGATTGACCAAACGAAAAGGACTAAACCAAACCAAGAAAAGGACGCAATCCTTCCTTTAGTTTGCTCATTAGCTTAATTAGTTACATCGAAGAT
>NW_021282711.1:0-1336 GCF_002162155.2 Triticum dicoccoides
ATGTCACGAGTATAATAAGCAGGGACGAAAGTATGTCGCATGGCAAGTTTCAAATCATCCCAAGTAGTAGGTATATAATCAGGGTGTAACCGACAATATTCACTCCACCAAACCAAAGCATAACCAGTGAAAGAACCAACCGCAACCTTAACCTTTTTATGTTCATTAAAATTATGGGAAGCAAATATATTTTTTATGTCGAACTCCCATTCAATATATAAAGCAGGTTTAAAACGGCCATTAAATGGTGGTATAGATACATTAACCTGATCATGTGCATTTGGATGTTTGTGCACCTCTCGTGACGGTTGTGGTATTTGCAAAGGTGGTGGCACGTCTCCCGCGATCGACAAAGCCCATGAATTGACTCTGGATCCTGTCATGATTAGTAGAACAAGAAACAAAACCCAAAAATAATGTTGCTATAACTACTAGGATGTGGTGGTAAAACGCTCACAGTAAAGCAAATATCAATGTCTTACAAGTTCTTACCATGCAGCAGGCGGTGATCGGCAACCAGCGGTGTCAAGTAATTCCGAATATTGAGTAAAGCGATTGCCAGGGGAGCGTACGTATACATGGTGTAGAAATATGTGGAGCTGGGTTGGCTATATATGGTAGCAAAAGATTAGCAATAATCAATTCAAAGATGCAATGTTGAATAAACGCTCAACGACGGTACTGTGCTGGTCCTAGGCTAGACCGGACTAGAGACGCGAGCCTAGAACACTAATGAGGTCACGGCGTAGCACAACTAGCATCAATGAAGGATACTAAGTAGCTCTGGACAGCAAGATATAAGTGAAGATCACAACGGCAGTAAAGATAATGATGAAAAAACAACTGCCAAACATGATATACAACAACTCTCTCTCCAACTTTCCTCTTGAAAAGTTAGAGCCAATTTTATGATAGATTCTTTCAAAGAATGCTACTAACTCAAGCTTTCCAATGCAAAAAGAATCACTCAATTCCGAGTTGATATGAGGAGTCAAAGAATTCTAAAACTGGCCTGAAAATTTGGAACAAGCTGTGTTCACGAACTTCAGAGGGCAAAAAGACCTATTTAGAAGCCGATTTTGAGGTGTCAAATATTGAACTAGCTTATGCAACTATTTAGATGCGGCTCGTCGCTAGCTTCAATTTGAGTACTCACGGAGCCAAAACGGACTTCGTATGAGGAAGATACACCTGTTTTACTGAACAGTGCGCAAAACAGATTCCAATCCGAATTCAGGTACGAGATTGATTCTAGATAGATCCGATTTTTTTCCTTCTCTCTTTTTTTTTCTCACGCTTTTTTTTCTTTTTCTTCTCTCTCTTTTCCTTTTTTTTT
>NW_021282712.1:0-901 GCF_002162155.2 Triticum dicoccoides
ATAGGGAGGAGAAGAAGCGAGAAGATGACGCAAATGATCCGGAGATAGATAAAAAAGACAAGATGCTGAGTCACCCTAAGGATGCGAGCCAGTGGCAAGCATTGAACTTCGAATACCCAGAATTTGGGAACGATCCAAGGAACATCGTGCTGGGCGCGAGCACCGATGGAGTCAATCCGTTTGGCAGCCAGAGAAGCACACATAGCACCTGGCCTGTGTTTGTGTGGATGTACAACCTTCCCCCCTGGTTGTGCATGAAGAGGAAGTACATTCACATGAGTATGCTAATTGAAGGGCCGAAACAACCAGGGAACGACATCAATCTGTATCTGGGGCTGCTGAAAGAGGAGCTTGACACGCTGTGGAAAACGCCAGCCAATACGTGGGACGCCGCAGAGAAAGAATATTTCCCTATGAGAGCCGCACTGCTCACGACGGTGCACGAATATCTCGGTTACGGATATCTTGCGGGGCAGGTAGTCCATGGATTTTCTGGATGCGTAAGGTGCATGGATGACACAACGTATCGCCAGCTAGATAGAGATCCCGGGTCTTCGAAAACCGTGTTCATGGGACATCGAAGGTGGCTTCGCGACGATGACCCGTGGAGGAAACGCAAGGATCTGTTCGATGGTGAAACCGAACCCCGAAAATGCCCGTGTACGAGGAGCGGCGAGGAAATAGACAAGCTGTTGAAAAATTGGAAAGACTGCCCACTGCCGGGAAAGAAGCAAAAGGCGCCAGAGCCGGGAAAGAAGCGAAAGGCGCCAGAGCCGCTGCTGAAGGTATGGAAAACGAGGTCTGTTTTCTGGGACTTGCCGTACTGGAAGATCCACCGTGTGCCTCACAGCCTTGATGTCATGCATATCACGAAGAACGTGTGCGAGAGTCTGCTTGGTAC
>NW_021282713.1:0-1105 GCF_002162155.2 Triticum dicoccoides
AGCCTCCCAATTGCATGATTGAACCTCTAACCCACCATTGTCCTAGCAAACCGTTGATTGGCTATGTTACCGCTTTGCTCAGCCCTTCTTATAGCGTTGTTAGCTGCAGGTGAAGGTTGGAGCCGTTCCTTGTTGGAACATTTATTTACTTGTTGGGATATCATTATATTGCTATGTTATCTTAATGCATCTATATACTTGGTAAAGGGTGGAAGGCTCGGCCTCTCGCCTAGTGTTTTGTTCCACTCTTGCCGCCCTAGTTTCCGTCATATCGGTGTTATGTTCCCGGATTGTGCGTCCCTTACGCGGTTGGGCTATAATGGGAACCCCTTGATAGTTCGCCTTGATTAAAGCTTTTCCAGCAATGCCCAACATTGGTTTTACCATTTGCCACCTAGCCTCTTTTTCCCTTGGGTTTCCGGAGCCCGAGGGTCATCTTATTTAACCCCCCCCCCGGGCCAGTGCTCCTCTGAGTGTTGGTCCGAACCAGGCAGCCTGCGGGGCCACCTCGGGGAAACTTGAGGTTTGGTTTTACTCGTAGCTTGACCTATCCGAGCGTGCCCTGAGAAAGAGATATGTGCAGCTCCTATCGGGATTTATCGGCACATTCGGGCGGTGTTGCTGGACTCGTTTTAACCTGTCGAATCATCTTGTTGTACCGAGATACCGAGTCTGATCGGTGTGTCTTGGGTGGAGGTCTATTCCTTCGTTGACCGTGAGAGCTTGTTATGGGCTAAGTTGGGACCCCCCTGCAGGGATTGATCTTTCAAAAGCCGTGCCCGCGGTTATGGGCGGATGGGAATTTGTTAACGTCCGGTTGTAGATGACTTGAACTAAACTTAATTAAAATGAATCAACCGTGTGTGTTACCGTGATGGCCCCTTCTCGGCGGAGTCCGGGAAGTGGACACGGTGTTGGAGTTATGCTTGCGCAGGATGTTCCTTTAGCTTCTCGCTCGTGCTTCGCCTTCTCTTCTCGCTCTCTTTTGCGTATAAGTTAGCCACCACATATGCTAGTCGCTTGCTGCAGCTCCACATATATTTGCCTTATCCATTCCCATGAGCTTAAATAGTTTTGATCGCGTGGGTGTGAGATTGCTGAGTCC
>NW_021282714.1:0-1754 GCF_002162155.2 Triticum dicoccoides
CGTATTTTTGTGAGTTGTGTGCTGAGTGCATCAAGCTTGTTAAGTAGGGTACTTGCTGTTGCTGTTTTCCTGACAGATTCTGTTATATTTTGTTGCTATGTAAACCTGCTGCTACAAGTCATTCTATGCATAATCTGGAGATGTTCACTAAGGATGTTTTGTTATACATGTCTTGCTCTATCCATTAATGCCCCTGGTTGCATTTATAGCCTGTTGTAGCTTGTTGTTATCTTGCTCCAAACTTGCTAAATAATGTTGCTATCAGCCTGTTAACATGAAGTTCAGTTTTGGCCATGTGCTTTTCTAGTGATCGATGCACCCTATGAACTTGTTCTTGCCATGCTTAGCTTCATAAACATGTCTTATTACTGTTGGTTGCCTTGCCATGCCATGCATTGCTCTGTGGTGAGTGGTTCAAGCTCACCAACATGCCTATTTATTGTTGTTCCTGCCATGTTTGAATCTGCCATATAATTTACCATGTTTACATGGGTGCCATCATATCTTCTGATCCTTTTTGGCTCATGGTCAGTAAGGGACTTTTGTTCTATGCAGTTAGTAGATTCATGCCATGCCTTTGTTTGCCATGTTAAGTTCCTGTAACATGTTGTTTGATAGCTCTAAACATTGCAACCTGATGTTATTTCTGCTATGCCTGAAACTGTTATTATTTGCAATCTTACCATGTCCTTTTGAGCATGTTCTAGTTGTTTCTAGAGATAGCTTAGTGTTCATGTTGTGTTGTGCTTTATCTGTACATCATGCCCATGGCTTTTGTTTTCACGTTCAGATGCTGTAGCATTTTGTTTTGATGCTTGCAATATGTCTAGTTGCTGTTTTGGACATATTGTTGCTATAACTTGTATAGAGGGTGTGTGTTGAACCCTTGCTCCGTTTCGATTGTGCTCTATATGAAACTTGCTTGATTTTGCATGTAGCTTCATCTTAACATGTTGCATCCTTGTTTGAGAGTGTTTGCTTGATGTTTGTATGCATTTTGCATCAATGCCATGTTTAACTTGTTTTGTTCATATCTTCTAGGCCGTAGCTCCGAACTAAATGAACTTTATATGTAACTTGACTAGAATTTCGTGTAGATCATCTTGGTGTATCTTAACTTGCTGTTTAACAACTTGAACATAAGGTTTATTCAGATCTGGACCAATTTCGAAATATGCATATGAGGACTTACCGGAATTGTTATATGTTGTTCCCGGCCTCATTTAAACTTGCTTTGGTGTGTTGCTCTTGTTTGCATCGTCTCTTGCCATGAGTAGCTTCATGTAGCTTTGTCATGCATCATGCTTGTTGTGCATCATGTCTTTTCTATGGGTGGTGTGTTTACCGTGTTGTGCGCTTCTTCTCGCTAGTTCCCGTTTCATTGCGATCGTGAGGATTCGTTCGTCTACGTGTGGTTCGTCTTCGTGGCTTCATCTTCTTCATGGACTCGTTCTTCTTCCTAGCAGGATTTCAGGCAAGATGACCGTCACCTTGGATCTCACTACTATCATTGCTATGCTAGTTGCTTCGTTCTATGGCTATGTTGCGTTACCTATCATTTGCTCTTCAAGCCTCCCAAATTTCCATGAACCTCTAACCTTTGACACCATTCCTAGCAAACCGTTGCTTGGCTATGTTACCGCTTTGCTCAGCCCCTCGTATAACGTTGCTAGTTGCAGGTGAAGTTGAAGATTGCTCCATGGTGGACAGGGTTATGTTGGGATATCACAATATCTCTTATATTATTAATGCAT
>NW_021282715.1:0-1754 GCF_002162155.2 Triticum dicoccoides
CGTATTTTTGTGAGTTGTGTGCTGAGTGCATCAAGCTTGTTAAGTAGGGTACTTGCTGTTGCTGTTTTCCTGACAGATTCTGTTATATTTTGTTGCTATGTAAACCTGCTGCTACAAGTCATTCTATGCATAATCTGGAGATGTTCACTAAGGATGTTTTGTTATACATGTCTTGCTCTATCCATTAATGCCCCTGGTTGCATTTATAGCCTGTTGTAGCTTGTTGTTATCTTGCTCCAAACTTGCTAAATAATGTTGCTATCAGCCTGTTAACATGAAGTTCAGTTTTGGCCATGTGCTTTTCTAGTGATCGATGCACCCTATGAACTTGTTCTTGCCATGCTTAGCTTCATAAACATGTCTTATTACTGTTGGTTGCCTTGCCATGCCATGCATTGCTCTGTGGTGAGTGGTTCAAGCTCACCAACATGCCTACTTATTGTTGTTCCTGCCATGTTTGAATCTGCCATATAATTTACCATGTTTACATGGGTGCCATCATATCTTCTGATCCTTTTTGGCTCATGGTCAGTAAGGGACTTTTGTTCTATGCAGTTAGTAGATTCATGCCATGCCTTTGTTTGCCATGTTAAGTTCCTGTAACATGTTGTTTGATAGCTCTAAACATTGCAACCTGATGTTATTTCTGCTATGCCTGAAACTGTTATTATTTGCAATCTTACCATGTCCTTTTGAGCATGTTCTAGTTGTTTCTAGAGATAGCTTAGTGTTCATGTTGTGTTGTGCTTTATCTGTACATCATGCCCATGGCTTTTGTTTTCACGTTGAGATGCTGTAGCATTTTGTTTTGATGCTTGCAATATGTCTAGTTGCTGTTTTGGACATATTGTTGCTATAACTTGTATAGAGGGTGTGTGTTGAACCCTTGCTCCGTTTCGATTGTGCTCTATATGAAACTTGCTTGATTTTGCATGTAGCTTCATCTTAACATGTTGCATCCTTGTTTGAGAGTGTTTGCTTGATGTTTGTATGCATTTTGCATCAATGCCATGTTTAACTTGTTTTGTTCATATCTTCTAGGCCGTAGCTCCGAACTAAATGAACTTTATATGTAACTTGACTAGAATTTCGTGTAGATCATCTTGGTGTATCTTAACTTGCTGTTTAACAACTTGAACATAAGGTTTATTCAGATCTGGACCAATTTCGAAATATGCATATGAGGACTTACCGGAATTGTTATATGTTGTTCCCGGCCTCATTTAAACTTGCTTTGGTGTGTTGCTCTTGTTTGCATCGTCTCTTGCCATGAGTAGCTTCATGTAGCTTTGTCATGCATCATGCTTGTTGTGCATCATGTCTTTTCTATGGGTGGTGTGTTTACCGTGTTGTGCGCTTCTTCTCGCTAGTTCCCGTTTCATTGCGATCGTGAGGATTCGTTCGTCTACGTGTGGTTCGTCTTCGTGGCTTCATCTTCTTCATGGACTCGTTCTTCTTCCTAGCAGGATTTCAGGCAAGATGACCGTCACCTTGGATCTCACTACTATCATTGCTATGCTAGTTGCTTCGTTCTATGGCTATGTTGCGTTACCTATCATTTGCTCTTCAAGCCTCCCAAATTTCCATGAACCTCTAACCTTTGACACCATTCCTAGCAAACCGTTGCTTGGCTATGTTACCGCTTTGCTCAGCCCCTCGTATAACGTTGCTAGTTGCAGGTGAAGTTGAAGATTGCTCCATGGTGGACAGGGTTATGTTGGGATATCACAATATCTCTTATATTATTAATGCAT
>NW_021282716.1:0-1030 GCF_002162155.2 Triticum dicoccoides
CAGTGCCTTTTCACCGAGTCGTGAGATGAATCGACTTAATGCGGCCAAGCATCCAGTAAGCTTCTGGACATCGTGCACTCGCACAGGGCGTTTCATTCGGAGGATAGTGCCAATCTTCTCTGGGTTAGCGTCGATTCCCCGTTCGGAAACGAGAAAACCGAGTAACTTGCCACCAGGAACTCCAAATGTGCACTTTGATGGATTGAGCTTGATATCATACCTTCTGAGGTTGGCAAATGTTTCGGCGAGGTCAGCGAGCAGGTCGGAACCTTTTCGTGACTTGACAACAATATCATCCATATAAGCTTCCACATTCCGACTGATTTGGGTGAGTAGACACTTCTGAATCATTCGCATAAATGTGGCTCCGGCATTCTTGAGGCCGAATGGCATGGTGATATAGTAGAAGCACCCGAATGGAGTGATGAAAGCTGTTTTTACCTCATCGGGCCCGTACAGACGGATCTGGTGGTACCCGGAGTAAGCATCTAAAAAAGACAACCTCTCGCATCCCGCGGTCGAGTCAACAATTTGATCTATGCGAGGGAGAGGAAAGTGATCTTTCGGGCAGGCCCGGTTGATGTGCTTGAAATCAATGCACATTCGGAGTGACTTGTCCTTCTTAGGAACCATGACGACATTAGCGAGCCACTCGGAGTGGTATATCTCTCGGATAAATCCTGCCGCCAACAGTCGAGCCACTTCTTCACCGATGGCCTTTCTCTTCTGGACGGCGGACCGCCGAAGATGCTCTTTGACTGGTTTTGCAGACGAGTCGACTCTTAGGCGATGCTCAGCCAGTCCCCTGGGAACACCTGGCATGTCAGCGGGCTTCCATGCAAAAATGTCCCAGTTCTCACGGAGGAACTGGATGAGCGCTTCTTCCTATTTTGGGTCGAGTGTTGTGGAGATGCGGGTCGGAGCTGCTTCGGGATCGGTCGGGTGAATGTGAACAGGCTTCGTCTCACCGGACGACCGGAATGCAGACTCTGTGGCGGGCTTCTTGGATCGCAGCAAGTCACTCGGATCT
>NW_021282717.1:0-930 GCF_002162155.2 Triticum dicoccoides
TATCGAGAGTACCCCATTCGTATCCTCGATCAGGCCGAACGTACCACCCGACGTCATAATATCAAGTTTCTCAAAGTTCAATGGTCGCACCATTCTGAGGATGAAGCAACCTGGGAAAGGGAGGATCGTCTTCGACTCGAGTATCCCGCCTTCTTCCCGGAGGAACCCAAATCTCGGGACGAGATTCTTTTGAGTGGGGGTGAGTTGTCACATCCTAGTTAGCCATGCATTAGAGTGTTGCATCATGTCTACTTTTTCATCAGAAACTTGAAATGGGGATGACAGAACCCCCAGTCCCCTCTGAAACCAACTAGGGTTTACTAAAAAAAACTTTTCAATGAACCTGAAATGCCCTTCTAAAATGCCCATCATTTTTGTCTTGGTTCAGAACCTCTGCCAAAAGTGGTGCACATTTTCCTAGGCCATCTTAGAGTTTTTGAATTAAGTCATAAATATTTGAATTTGGGCATTCAAAATTATATAAAATATTTAAATGCTCAAATATCTCCAAACTAAAATGTTTCATGTTGGAAATAATCCAACTATGGACCAGGAGTAATTTGGTGATTTTAGGAGTTGCCTAAGTATTTTATTTAATTCAACAAAGTTGCAGAATTATTAAAAAAGAACAGAAACAGAAAGAAAAGGGAAAACTTACCTGGCGCCACCACAGGCCCACCAGCCAGCCCACCTGGCCGGCCCAGCCCGGCCACCGCTCCAGCGAGCTGCTTGGCTTGCCAGGCAGGCAGCCAAGGTGCTCGGCGGCGGCACCGCAGCTCGCCACGCAGCTGCACGCCGCCCTGCCTCCCCCTCTCGCCGCCCTGATGGCCTGGACGAGCTCCACGTCGCGCCCCGACCCTCCTGGACACCTCCATTCGCCCCCAGTTCCTCTCCCTCGCGCTCCCACGCCATGGCCGACGCCACCGTCGC
>NW_021282718.1:0-1768 GCF_002162155.2 Triticum dicoccoides
CTTCAAATGCAACTTCTCTTCTTCCTAAGAACATTAAAGAAAATAACAAATTAGTTCCTCGAAAAATAGTGTTTCGCTCCACTTTATATAAAAAGCAACAAATAATAAGTTAGTTTGACAAGTTTGAAATAAAAATATCATCATGCGAAAAGAATCATGTAAAGTCACTCACATTTCGGGACATCCCTTTTTGATCCTTCATTCAAACATATCACCGTTACTAATGGTAGAAGACATGACCTTTTGCACATAGAAAATTAGACAAATACTCATGAAATGATCATCCAGTTTATTATACAACTTTTCATTGACAACGTTCACAACTAGAAAGCGTCTCTTCACTGATGTTGTGGCAACTGGCAATACTAATACTAGCTTTAGAATTGATAGACCAAAGGAAAAGTAACATGCTTATTTGTCTGGACCATTAACTTAGCAAGATCAGCAATCTCTTCCAAATTGGCAAACCTTTCATTTGCTCGCACATTATCAATGTAAGTATCTTCAATGTCCCTATGTGGATAAACAAATTTAGATGGTGGCCTGTAAAATCCCCTTGTTAAAATATCAACGTATTTCTTAGGATTTTGTGTGTACTCTCAAATTCTCTTCTGATAAGTCAGCATAATAAGGCAATTCATCTAAATTAATTTCTCTCTGAATGGAAGACTTCAGGAGATTACTTTGCTGCGACAATTGATATATTTTACGTCTAACCGGTGACCTCGGCGAGCCCGCATCAAAATACCATTCCGTAGCCTAGATCAATCAAGGTCCATAGAAAATCAATTAGAAAACTAGGGCAAAAATTACCGTACTGGACTAGATAGAACATGCACAAGATGGGAAGATGTGCCCATGTGATCTTACTACCTCGAAATTGAACTGCAGTTATGTGCTTGGCGCTGTCGGTGTGCAATTGAACGCTTGCCGCCGGCGTTCAGGTGAACATAAGGCAGGATGAGACGAGCAGAGGGAGGCAAGTTGGGGAAGCAAAGAGGCCGGCGGCTGCCATCATCAAACCTAATTATTGATTAAGTGACGAATAGGCCTGGCAGTGGGCACGAGAGACAATTTGTCCCTGAGCTTTTGGGCCTTTTACTGGTCCATTCACGTGGGCTTGGCAGCTTGATGGGGTCACGCTCCATTCTGTTGGGTTCAGGCCGAGTAAGTCGTACAAATATGCACGTAGCTGGCAAGTTATGTTTGGTTCAACTGAACCCAACGGCAGTACGTTGGCTCCGCCACTGGCTGGAAAGGGATGGGTGAACGAGTAGTGCGCGAGAGAGAAGAGAGAGGTGGACGCTGAAGCAAGTTGGAAGGGAACAAACCATTCCATTGACGACTTACTGGTGGCACCGCGCGTAACATTTGACAACTCAGGCATTATTATTCCAAGATCATTCTTTTAAATCTCAGTGGTCAATGTTTGTGGGTAACACAAGATTAATGGTTATAAAGTGCTAATGAAAGGCGAACCAAGAAAAGCTTCGTCCCTTCAGTAGTAGGCATAGATATAGATATATATTTTTTAAAGAAAACATATTAATATAACGAATATATCAATTACACCCGGCCTTTCTACCAACAAGATGCCCAAAGGCATCCAGGATACACATAGCCAAAAAGGAAAATAAAAAGAACAGAAGAAAAAAGACCATACACGGCAGCATCAGCAGCACTCTAATCTCCACCGAAGTCAATGGATGAATTACAAAAGAGCTTCTCCAAAAACAATGCCTCCAAGAAGGAAAAAATGCACAAGCAT
>NW_021282719.1:0-1094 GCF_002162155.2 Triticum dicoccoides
TTTTCAGGTTGAAGTTTCTTGACATAAGCATCGCATCCCCAAACTTTTAGAAACGACAGCTTAGGTTTCTTCCCAAACCATAATTCATACGGTGTCGTCTCAACGGATTTCGACGGAGCCCTATTTAAAGTGAATGCGGCAGTCTCTAAAGCATAGCCCCAAAAAGAAAGCGGTAAATCGGTAAGAGACATCATAGATCGCACCATATCTAACAGAGTGCGATTACGATGTTCGGACACACCATTACGCTGAGGTGTTCCAGGCGGCGTGAGTTGTGAAACTATTCCACATTTTCTTAAGTGTGCCCCAAACTCGTGACTCAAGTATTCTCCTCCACGATCTGATCGCAGAAACTTGATTTTCCTGTCACGTTGATTTTCAACCTCACTCTGAAATTCCTTGAACTTTTCAAAGGTTTCAGACTTGTGTTTCATTAAGTAGATATACCCATACCTACTTAAATCATCGGTGAGAGTGAGAACATAACGATAGCCACCGCGAGCCTCAACACTCATCGGACCGCACACATCAGTATGTATGATTTCCAATAAGTCGGTTGCTCGCTCCATTGTTCCTGAGAACGGAGTCTTGGTCATTTTACCCATAAGGCATGGTTCGCACGTGTCAAATGATACATAATCAAGAGACTCTAAAAGTCCATCAGTATGGAGCTTCTTCATGCGTTTGACACCTATGTGACCAAGGCGGCAGTGCCACAAGTATGTGGGACTATCATTATCAACCTTACTTCTTTTGGTACTCACATTATGAACATGTGTAGCATCACGTTCGAGATTCATAAAGAATAAACCATTCACCATAGGAGCATGACCATAAAACATATCTCTCATAAAAATGGAACAACCATTATTCTCAGATTTAAAAGAGTAGCCATCTCGAATTAAACGAGATCCCGATACAATGTTCATGCTCAAAGCTGGCACTAAATAACAATTATTAAGGTTTAAAACTAATCCCGAAGGGAGATGCAGAGGTAGCGTGCCGACGGCGATCACATTGACCTTGGAACCATTCCCGACGCGCATCGTCACCTCGTCCTTTGCCAGTTTCCGCTTATTCCGCAGCCCCTGCTT
>NW_021282720.1:0-1095 GCF_002162155.2 Triticum dicoccoides
GATGCCTAGATGTACCCGGCCATACTGCCAAGTTGGTCAGGGTAATGACTGAGGCTGGATACCGCTGGTATCCCGAGTACACGGTCGAAGAGCAATTCCGAGATTTTAATCAAAGTCAGTATCTCTGCATTGTCAGGATATTTCCATCTTATCCTGGATCCACCGAGCCTCTTCACTGCTCTTATGGACTCGGGGTTACCATTGAAATGGCTGTGCAGGACGCCGCCTACTCTATGATGACCATTATGCGAGTCAGATCTGGTATATTTCGGGACTCTGATTTCCGGTATATGCCAGGATCACTTCCGGGAGCACAAGGGTATCTCCAGGCTATTTATGCTGACCCCACTCAGGAGGATTCACGGACTCGCACCACTGCTGAGATGCTCGAGGATAAGGACCGTGAAAATCGGGCCTTAAGGTTAGAGCTCTTCAATACCCGTGCTGACCATTGGGCCACTTTGACTCGGTTCGCACCGGCGGTGCAAGCTGGATATTCAGATATGCGCGATCTCTATCCTGTGAGATCTGCTCTGCCAGACGTGATGGTTTGGCGTGATGTAGGAGGCATCACCCCACCTCGCGGTCCCCGCAGGCCACCGTTTCTTGGTCCAAGGCCTCATCCTAGCCCCTATGGTCCAGAAGCTCCGCGAGATCGTCTGTTTCCGGATGATCATGTTGAGCTCCCAGGCTATGGAGGTGACTTCTACGAGGACTACTACGGATCGGTCTGAGTTAGTGGTAGTATCACTAGTTCGCACTAGCTGTGTCGTCTATCGTCCCGCGTGACTCGTGGGATATGACCTAGTTTGTACTCCTTCCGGAGGTGTAGAAAAATAATGTATAGGAGCTTGGAATGCCTCCGATGAGATGTAATCCTCTTTTCACCGTAATAGTACTTGTTTGGTCTTGTACTAAACCCTGTATGGTGTGTATGACGATGGAATAAAGAAGCAGTTTCTGTATCTACCATGTCATACGGATGATCATCTTGCATTTCGAGTTATTCCTTACATTTTACCCTATGTCGGAATTTTATCATCCTGACTAAATCATTGTCTTGTTTACCTAGGATGGTCAACACGCGCGCTAACC
>NW_021282721.1:0-2984 GCF_002162155.2 Triticum dicoccoides
ACCGCCTGTCCGAGATAATAACATGGCGGATAGTATGGACAAAATATTTCTCGCCCACAAGAGCTGGATTTGGGGAGCCCAGCGGGTAGCCCATTTGATGTCCGAACACGCCAGGACGTCAAGGGGAGAAATGAGCTTTGATTTTGGAGACGAGGCTAGTCATTTATTTGATTCATTTACATGCATTATAGCCCGTAGCAACGCACGGACGTTTTACTAGTAAGGGTAGTGTTGTGTGTGTGTTCATAGGGGTGAGTCTATGCGCGTGTATATGAGCGCTTGTGTCTGTACTAATGTTAAAAGAAAATAGAGCAGTATTGCTTTGGTGGGACCATGTAATATTTTTCATAATTGAGCGAGCTGCTTCGACCTTCTAGTATTTGTATTAGTTTTCAGCTTGCACTATAGCGGATCTATTTTTGGATGATGGTTCGCTTCTTGTATTATGTCATAACGTGCAGCCGAGCAGCTTACAAAACGCTGTGGCCACTGGGTCAAACATTTGCGTGAAAACCACAGGATACGTGCAAGGCTATACTGAATTATTTCCGGGGTGGACTGAGCTGTTGCTTTAATATATATGTGGTCCTCTCTTGGACGTGTATTCAGAGGGAATGAACCTCAAATGTCGTCGTCCGTCATTGTTTCAGTCTGTCTCGTCTTAAGATTTTTCTCTATTTTTCAGAGCCATGTGCGATGTATCATCTTTTTAGTACGTATGTGTACAATCAAACATTTTTGCAAGGCCGTGCTTCGAGTAAATATATAGCACGTTTTCTTAGGAAATATAATTGAGTAAATTATATATCTTGGCACCTTGCTGGGTTGCCAAAAAGTGGCAGTGGCCATGGGTGCTGTTGCCGTTGGTCTTAAACTTTTAATGAATAGCCTATACCATTTGATTTTGTAAAACTGAATAACCTACCACGTGGTAACATGGCCACGAGTAATATAACGATTCATGACTTTGCTGGTACATAGCTCGACTGTGTATGCACACCTCTCTTTTTCTGTTCGTTTTTAAGTTCACATTTAATTTAAAAAAAATATTTATTAGGTTTTAAAATCATTTTGACAAAATATTTTCCAAAGAATTCATAATTTTTGGTGGAGTGGTTGCAGGTGAGATTGAAGCCTTGAAAGAAGCAGCCCAGACCTATCCTAAAGGGATAGGAGATGTCGACGTCCCCACACCTTGGAATGCAGTGAGCCAAGCAGTCATTAGAAAGGATCTGCAGGATCACTCCGGCGGCTCAAGAGACTGCGGCCGATGTTTGCAGCTCAGCTGCCGGAGATTGCGACAGTAACCTGGTGTGTCTCGTGTTGGTGTTCGCATAGGATTTTGGTGCTTGGCTTGGCACGATTAATTCTTTTTAGACTATATAAAGGCGACTTCTAGTTACGAGTCAAATATAGTGTCAATATTATTTTTTGTAAATGTAGCTGGGAATTCCATCTAATTGTGAAACAAGTAAAACAATCTGGGTGCAAAATGACACCACTCTAATTTTCACAAAAAAGCAGACCATATTTAGTGGAAAATTTCCCAGGTTTTATGGATTTTCTAGATTTCTAGCTACTTTCGCACAATGAAATGACTCTATGTTGATTTCTCAAAAGTGATTCAAACTTCAATTGCAGGTGCGTTATAACTATGTCCTAAAAATTAGCAAAAAAATTGTTTCAGGTACACAAGTAGTGTCACTATATATAAGAAACACTTGTAGTTTTGAAAGATTCAAAAGCTGGCTATGAATAGCCATGCCAGCCATTTTAACCCAGTTTTGGAAAAAAATGAAAGAAAAGACATAAATGTTCAAAAAATGTAAACCTTTCGCATAGAGTCCTTTTATGTGTACTATATGCAAGGAAAAATATCAAAGTTGCCATATGACCAATTTGAAAAAAATATCTTCACAAAGCTGGCTATCAAGTATGAACATTCACGAGTTTCAAGCCAAATGACTAAGTCAATGGTCGTATTCATTGCATAGTTTATGATTATGTCCAAAAATTGGGCACGTAGGTGCAACTCTCCATTGCAAACATTATTTCTAAATTTTGTGAAGCAAGTAAAAAATATGGGTGCAAAATGACACCACTCTAATTTTCACAAAGTTTAAACCATATTTGATGGAAAATTTCCCATGTTTTATGGATTTTCTAGATTTCTAGCTACTTTCATACAATCAAATGACTTTATGTTGATTTCTCAAAAGTGATTCAAACTTCAATTGCGGGTGTGTGATAACTGTGTCCTAAAAATTAGCAAAAAAGTTTCAGCTACACAAGTAGTGTCACTATATATAAGAAACACTTGTAGTTTTGAAAGGTTCAACACCTGGCTATGAATAGCCATGCCAGCCATTTTAACACAGTTTTGGAAAAACTGAAAGAAAAGGAATAAAAGTTCAAAAACTGTAAACCTTTCGCATGGAGTCCTTTTATGTGTACTATATGCAAGGAAAAATATCAAAGTCGCCATACGACCAATTTGAAAAAATATGTCTTCACAAAACTGGCTATCAAGTATGAACATTCAGGAGTTTCAAGCCAAATGACTAAGTCGATGGTCGCAGTCATTGCATAGTTTATGGTTATGTTAAAAAATTGGGCACGTAGGTGCAACTCTCCATTGCAAACGTTATTTCTAAATTTTTTGAAGCAAGTAAAAAATATGGCTGCAAAATGACACCACTCTAATTTTCACAAAATTTAGACCATATTTGATGGACAATTCTCAAGTTTTATGGATTTTCTAGATTTCTAGCTACTTTCGCACAATAAAATGACTTTATGTTGATTTCTCAAAACTAATTCAAATTTGAATTGCAAGTGTGTGATAGTTGTGTCCCAAAAATTAGCACAAACGTTTTAGGTACACAAGTAGTCACTATATGTAAATAACGCTTGGAGTTTTGAAGGATTCAACTCCTTGCTATGAATAGCCATGCCGACCATTCTGACCCATTTTGAAAAAAAAA
>NW_021282722.1:0-2191 GCF_002162155.2 Triticum dicoccoides
CTCCTCCTGCTCCTCCTGCTCATCCTCGTCGTAGACGTAGCCGAGCTCGCCGTCCATGTCGTCGCTGAGATCCACCACCTCGTCCTGGATGACGAACTCGGGAGATGCGGCGGCCGCGGCCGAACCTGCCGCGATGATGTTGTCCATGTCGGCCTCGGTCTCGTTGGTGTCGCCGAGGTGCGAGAAGGGCAGCGGGCCACGGCGTAGCGGGGGCGTCGGGAAGGAAGCGTAGGTGGGCGGCGAGTAGTTGTATGGAGGGTACTGCACGCCGGCGAAGGCGGGAGAGGGCGTGCGCTGGGCCGGGTATCCATAGGGGAAGGTGACGTTTGGGTTGAACCCACTGTGCGTGTCCCCGTCGGCGTAGCCCGGCGAGTGCGATCCCCATGGCTGCGGAGAGCCGACGCCTTGCTGGCCCCAGGGCGCGTACTGGGCGTGGCTTTCGGGTGGATTCATCATCCCCGCGCGAGTCGCCTCGGCCTCGGTTTGGTCCGCCGAGGCAGCCGTAGCCGCGCACGCCGCGTTGTCGCGGGCCTTCTTGGTGATGGCCCTGTTCCGCCGGTCGGCGGTGACAGCCTCCTGCCGCTGAACTTCCGCCCTCCACTCGGCATTTGACATGCCCGGTGGCTTGATCGACGGCGCCCTCGGCTTCCTCTGCTTTGGCTGGGCGACGGAGGCGGTCGCGGTTGCCGCCACGCGGGGGGCGACGTACTTCTTCGGTGGCATGGCGGCCGGCTGGGAGGGAGGCGAGCGGGAGGGAGATTGGCGGGAGGAAGGAAGAGTACGGGAGGGAAGTGGGGAAAACGCGAGAAGAAACGGCGGGAAGAGGCGCTCGCCTCGCCTACAGGGCGGACCCACGCGTCCTTTTCGCTTGTGCGTGCGCCTCAGGCGCCCCCAGGAAGCCGGGTTCGGCCTGGGTCCGCCAGCACTAGTTTCGCCCCGAGCCGGCGAAAAACGGGCTTCTGGGGCGCGACTAGGCCTTTTTTCGACGCTGGCGCGGCAAAAACGTCTGGAGAGGGCCTATTGGGGGTACGGCTGGAGATGCTCTTATTGGGCCATCGGCATGATCACACGAACCAAGCCCACAACCATTATGGATCTAGTTGGTCATCGACTCATTGCTACTTATATCTCGCTTATAGCGAGATAGAACCTCCCCTCGCCTCAAGGTTTTTTGGGTAGCTACACTACGGTCCAACCCATTCCATATAATTGCACAACGGGATTTTGAGTGCGGTTTTTCTCCCTATGTTTTCTGTGTTATTTTTGACCTTTTGTGGTTTTTTTCGCTGTTTTCTTTATTTCTTCGGCTTTCTTTTGTTTCTTTCTCGGTTTTCTTTTTCTCTTCGTTATACTTTGGTATTTTACCGGGTTTCTTATGTTGCCTTTTCTTTCTTCTTGGTTTTCTATGTTTCATAACGGTTTTCTTTGTTTTTCACTCTTTTTCATTTCTTTCTTGCTATTTTCTGGTTTTTTTATTTCTATATTTCTTTTCTTTTTTATGTTTCTTTCTCAGTTTCCATTGGTTTTTGTTTTCTATCTTTCTTCATTTTTCTTTGTTTCTCTTTCTCGGTTTTCATTCATTTTCTTCATTTTCCTTTTTCCGTGTGGACCAGAACATTATTTATACACATGTATAATATCTTTCAAATACATGATTAACATTTTCATGGAAAAATATTTTGTTTGATGTCTACATTTTTCTATACACATTGTATATTTTTTGCAAACATCTGAACATTTTCTATATACAAATTTCACATTTTGAAAAAACATGTTTAACATTTGTTAAAACATATATTTTTATATCGACTTTTTTTATAAACATTGTAGAAAAATTGTATGCATCAGGAACATTCTATGTGTACACGTTTAACATTTTTTAAATATGTTAATAACATATTTAAACAAATACTTTTTATGTCCATTTTTTCCATAAACATTACAAATTTTCCGTATATATTAGACGCATTTTTTGTGTAAACGATCAAAAATTTCCAAATACATGATTAATTTCTTTGGAGAACTTATATTTTGATGTCTATATTTTCCATACAATTGTACATTTGTCATATACATCTGAGACATTTCTTCTATGCACTTTTAATATTTTCCAAAAACATAATTAACATTTTCAAAACTTATATTTTTATGTCTATTTTTCATGCACATTATAAAATTTTCATATACACAC
>NW_021282723.1:0-1271 GCF_002162155.2 Triticum dicoccoides
GGACCAGATAGCCCCTAACCTAACCTAACCGCTATATAACTAGTCTAACCCTAGATCCTTGGAGGCCTGTCCCATCCTTCCATTCCCTCCGCCGCCACCCGACCAAAACCCTCTCGGGATCCCCTCCCGATCCTTCTCCACCCAACCAGCGCTCTCCCTCCTCCTCGTTCCAGATCCCCTCGCCCTCCTTCCTCGTTCGATCCCCTGCCTCATCTTGCCCGATCCAATCCATCGAGCGCCTCCTCCTCCCCGCTCGATCTCCCCTGCCAATCCAACCACCTGCCCGAGGCCTCCCCTCGATCCAACCCTCCTCGCTCTCCTCGTCGCCCTCGAGCCAAGAGCCCCTCGTTCGAGCGCCAACCTCCAGCAACCCCGAGCATCCAACTCCTCCTGTGGCGCCCGTCCTTCTGTCCCCGAGCAAGCCGCAACAGATGAGTTCAACGCAGCACCCTTCCTCCCGTTTCTCTCTCTCTGACTACCTCTTATGTTCCCTCTCTGAATCTCTCTCTCTTTCTTTCTTCAGACAACATCAGCAGCCGCTGCTCCCTCTCGCCGGGAACCACTCCGCCACGACCTCCTCCCCGTCGCGCAGCCCTTCACCGGAGTCCCAGTCGCACCAGGCCGCCGCTGCGTCCCCTGCTTCTCGTCGCGCCGGCCTCCGCTTCCTCTTCGTCGAGCAGGGACTCGCTCGTTCCAGCACGCCTCCGCTCGCGTCCAGTTCCGTCGTCCGCCGTGGCCGTGGAGCTCGTCGGGGTCGTCCGCTTGCCGCTCCAGCCCCGCGCCAAGCTGCCGGAGTCCCAAGCCCCTGCGCACTCTCCGCCGCCCCGCCAAGTCCCTCCTGCCATTGCCCGCTCCACCTCTTCGCCCAGTCTCCCCTCCTCGCCGTTGACCGCGCCGGAGTCCTCAGCGCCGCCGTGCCTGCTACTTGCTCCGTCGACTCGAGCCCCTCGTCGTCCCGCGCCGCTGTCGTCTTCACGAACTGCACCGAGCGCAGTCGAGCTCTGCTTCCCCTGCGCGAGCTCCCTCCTGTTCGTTCAGATCGAGCAGCAGCAGGTCGACGCCCGCGTTGACTGCGCCTCGCCCGCAAGCGACCGCCAGGTGGGCTCCAAGGCCCGGTTGCGCCCCCAGCCGGCCTCCCGTGCCAGATCGCGTGGCCCAGCGCGCCTCCGCGCCTAGCCAGCCTCCTCCACCAACGGGCCGAAGCCCATGGGTGAGCGCCCACAGCTCCTCCTCTCTGTTGGGTCAGCCAGTTTTGGCCCGATGTGTTTTTT
>NW_021282724.1:0-3293 GCF_002162155.2 Triticum dicoccoides
AATGCTCATCTGGTTGCGTGAACTTGATCCTTGCATTCGCCATCCTAAAGAATAGAAAAGGTGAGGAGTCAGAAATGAGAAGAAAGAGTAGTGATCTAGGGCTTAAGCTTAGTGGTCGTGTCCTATAGTCAGCGTGTGCTCTGATACCACCTTTGTAGCGACCAGACTTCAAACAGTCTGATCTCTGTGCTCAGTGTCATCCCTGGATCAGTAATGCTGACACCACACAGTACTTGGAGGATTTATAACAGAGTAGCAATCACACACTTATTACATCGAATGTCTCAAAAGAGAACTTATTGAAATAAATATGGCTTAAGGCCATCTAAAATCGATAACAGCAGAAGGCTTGGAAGATAAGCGAGTCCATCAACTCCAACGGCATCACTGAGTATAGAACCACGACCTAAAAGCATCTTACTCGTCATCTGAAAAGTCTGCAACATGAAACGTTGCAGCCCGAAAACGGGTCAGCACATGGAATATGCTGGCAATGTAACACATAGAGAACAACAATAGAATAGGCTATACTACATGCATATTTGGCTGGTGGTAAAGCTCTATGGTTACAATTTTTGCATAAAGCCAATTTTTCCCTACTGCAAAGGAATAAAGTTATTTAACTAACATGGTGGTTGTTAAACATTGAGAATGGTTGACAGCATTCTCAATCCCAATTAAAAGTACTCATTAAAACCCAACAATATTGATTTAGAAGTAACATGATGAGATTCACATGATATCCAGGTACTAGATACTCAAGATGTCCATAACCAGGGACACGGCTAACCATGATTAGTTTATACACTCCGCAGAGGTTTGCGCACTTTTCCCCACATGACTCGATTGCCTCCGCTTGTTTTCTCGCACTACCTGGTGTTTGAGAAACGGATGACCGAGACATAGTCTTTCAGAAGCACTTGCACCTTACATAGGGGTAGACCGTACCAACCTACATCCCCTACATCTGCTAGTCCACCCCGTAAGAGTTCGCACAACTTAGTCAACTATGCTAGAGCCCATAATAGCATGTGGTTGCACACGGAAGTTTCTAGTTTGAATAATCTCATGATCCCTTTGAGCCTGGGTGGCGGTCCAAAGAAATACAGGCAAGTCCTGATAGAAACCAGGTGCCTCCATCCACCCAGATGTGTGTTTAAGTTGCCACCTTAAATAAACCATTAATTTAACAATCTCACATCTGTCATGGATATACTCACCCAATCCACGTCTACTAGCATAGCATGGCATAAAAAGCAAACGTAGAAGTAACTCCCAAGGGTTTGATAATAAAATGGGTAATAGGTACTACCTCATCTACTTCCCTTCCCACAATTTAATTAGATCCTAATCATGCAATGTTTGAGGATTGATCTAATGCCTAAAAACTGGGTAGTAGAAAAGGTATGATCAAAGTGTTACTTGCCTTGCTGATGATCCGCGAGACCTAGAGACTCGAAGTAACAGGCGGCGCACTCCGGGTATTCTATCGCAGACAAACAAACAAGCATACATTAACTACTCATCTAATGCACAGGTAAAACTTGAATAAAAGATCTAACCAGAATGTTCAACTTAGGAACTCCGGTTTGCAAAAGAAACAAATCAAACAAAGCAACGAAAGTCAAACGGCGAAAGAAAACAGCTTCGTTTTACTAATCTGGATCTAAGTCAAATTTTACAGAAGCAAAAACTTCTTTAAGTAGATTATTCGAAAAGAGGGTTTCGAGACAAAACTCCAGGCGCTTGAATCGCCTGATTCCGATAAACGAGCGAAAAGTTAAACTAAAACGAAAATCGGATCAGGAATCGCGATCAGAAAAATCGCGGATTAAATCCGAGAAAAAGGAAAACGACGAACGGGTCAACGAATGAACGCTCGTTAACTAAACTAATCTGACGAACATGTTCGTTAAAGCGAACGAACGAGCGAACGCTCGCTAATTAAGCTATACCGAAAAAAAACGATCTAACAAAAAACCGAAAAAAACGAAGAAAAACCGCTCGGTTTTTCTATAAAAAAAATGGCGGCACGTGGATTGAGGCGGCGGCGAACCTCAGCCGCGAAGTCCGGCAAGGCTCCGGCGACGGTGGCGGAGTCCGGGGGCGGCGGCGGCCGGCGGCGGCGGCTGGCGGCGGCGGGGCGGCTAGGGTTAGGGTTTGCGCGGGTGCGGGCCAGCGGTGGCGGATCGGGCTGGCGGGGCGGGGCGGCTGGGCCTGGGGCGCCGGAGCGGCGCTATATATAGTGCCCCCCGAGCGGAGTCCCGCTCGGGCACGGCCCGTAGGTCGGTTACGTTTTTTTTAATTCCACACAGAAGAAAAATAAAAAGAAATACTAAACAGACTCCAAAATTCCCGAAATAAATTTTTCCCGGCTTCTAAAATCAAGCCGGACAAGATGAACATTTATTTGGGGCCTAAATGAATTTTGAAAAATGCGCATTTTTCCTAAATCCAAATAAAAGCGAAAAAACTCCAAAATAAATCTTATTTGATTTTTTATTAAATCTTCATTATTTCTTTATTTTGGGAAAGTCATTTTATTCCCTCTCTGAAGTTTTGGTAGTAGAAATAATTGAAGATAAAATAAATAAAATCAAATGATCCTATTTTCAAATTTTGAGAAAAGCTCAAATATGAAAATAACAAAATCCCCAACTCTCTCCGTGGGTCCTTGAGTTGTGTAGAATTTCTAGGATCGAGCCAACAATGCAACAAAAATATGATATGCAATGATGATCTATGTATAACATTCCAAATTGAAAATTTGGGATGTTACAAAGGGTGTGTATAATCCATGGACTCAACATTAATCAAAAGAAGTCATATACTTGTTGTAAAAATTTAGAAGTCATCAAAAACCAAAGCACTACGCGCATGCTCCTAGGGGGATAGATTGGTAGGAAAGACCATCGCTCGTCCCCGAATGCCACTCATAAGGAAGACATTCAATAAATAAAATTGTGCTCCAACTTCATCACAAAGCGGTTCACCATACGTGCATGCTACGGGAATCACAAACTTTAACACAAGCATTCTTTAAATTCATAATCACCCAACTAGCATAACTTTAATATTACTACCTCCATATCTCCAAACAATTATCAAGTATCAAGTTGATCATAGCATCCAAATTCACTTCCTATGATAGTTTTTATTATACCCAACTTGGATGATCATCATTCTAGGACCAACTTTGTGATAACAGCAAATACCATGTTTTTCTAAAAGACTCTCAAAATAATATAAGTGAAGCATGAGATACTAGCAATTTCTTCAAAATCAAGACACCA
>NW_021282725.1:0-972 GCF_002162155.2 Triticum dicoccoides
TATACTTAGCATCGTTTCCTCCAAAATGACTCAATATGCTTAGCTAGCTCAAAAATTACATAATAAGCTTAATTAGCTCCAAAATGACCTATTTAACCTAGGATAGGTCTAAAATGACCTATACTTAGCATTTTTTTCATCCAAAATGACTTAATATGCTTAGCTAGCTTCAAAATGACCTATTTAACCTAGGATAGCTCTAAAATGACCTATACTTAGCATCTTTACCTCCAAAATGACTTAATATGCTTAACTAGCTCTAAAATGACATAATATGCTTAAGAAATGACATAGTTTAGCTCCTAAATGACTTCACATGCTTAGCTAGCTCCAAAATGACATAATAACCTTACTTAGCTCTAAAATGACCTATTTTACCTAGGATAGCTCTAAAATGACCTATACTTAGCATTGTTTCCTCCAAAATGACTCAATATGCTTAGCTAGCTCAAAAATTACATAATAAGCTTAATTAGCTCCAAAATGACCTATTTAACCTAGGATAGGTCTAAAATGACCTATACTTAGCATTTTTTTCCTCCAAAATGACTTAATATGCTTAGCTAGCTTCAAAATGACCTATTTAACCTAGGATAGCTCCAAATTGACATAATAATCTTACTTAGCTCTAAAATGACACATTTAACCTAGGATAGCTCTAAAATGACCTATACTTAGCATCTTTTCCTCCAAAATTACTTAATATGCTTAACTAGCTCTAAAATGACATAATATGCTTAAGAAATGACATAGTTTAGCTCCTAAATGACTTCACATGCTTAGCTAGCTCCAAAATGACAAAATAACCTTACTTATCTCTAAAATGACATATTTAACCTAGGATAGCTCTAAAATGACCTATACTTAGCATCTTTTCCTCCAAAATGACTTAATATGCTTAGCTAGCTCTAAAATGATATAATATGCTTAAGAAATGACATATTTTAGGTCCTAAATGACTTCATATGCTTA
>NW_021282726.1:0-893 GCF_002162155.2 Triticum dicoccoides
GCTCTTATTACACGTGAAGAACATGGTGGAGATGATTCTGATCATGAGACGCAATACATGGCTCCTGAAGACGCTGACAGGTATGAATGTTTAGTTGCTCAACATGTTTTGAGTGTGCAGGTCACACAAGCTGAGCAAAATCAGAGGCACAATTTGTTCCATACCAAGGGAGTTGTGAAGGAACGTTCTGTGCGCGTCATAATAGACGGAGGGAGCTGCAACAACTTGGCTAGCATGGAGATGGTGGAGAAGCTTTCTCTCACCACAAGACCACATCCACATCCTTACTACATCCAATGGTTCAACAACAGCGGCAAGGTTATGGTAACACGTACTGTTCGTGTGCATTTTAGTATCTCTACATATGCTGATTATGTTGATTGTGATGTGGTACCTATGCAAGCATATTCCTTATTACTTGGTAGACCATGGAAATTTGATAAAAATTCTGTACACCATGGTAGAAACAATCACTATACTCTTGTTCATAAGGATAAAAATATTACTTTGCTTCCTATGACTCCTGATTCCATTTTGAAAGATGATATTAATAGAGCTAATAAAGCACAACAGGAGAAGAATAAGAGTGAAAATCAAATTGTGGCAAAAGAATTTGAGCAACAAATGAAGCCTAATAATAAACCATCTAGTGTTGCTTCTGAAATTAAATTGAAAAGTGCATGTTTATTTGCCACCAAATCTGATATTGATGAGCTAGATTTCAGCAAATCTGTTTGCTATGCTTTTGTGTGCAAAGAGGCATTATTTTCATTCGAGGACGTGCCTTCCTCTTTGCCTCCTGCTGTCACTAACATTTTGCAGGAGTTCGCTGACGTTTTTCCACAAGACGTGCCACCGGGATTACCGCCTATTCGAGGGATTGAGCATCAGAT
>NW_021282727.1:0-2553 GCF_002162155.2 Triticum dicoccoides
CTTGATAGTTCGCTTTGAATAAAACTCCTCCAGCAAGGCCCAACATTGAATTTTACCATTTGCCTCACCACCACCTACTTTTCCCTTGGGAGTAATTAACCCAAGGGTCATCTTTATTACAGCCCCCCCGGGCCAGTGCTTGTCTAAGTGTTGGTCCGAACTAGAGCCCTTTGCAGCGCCCCCTCAGGGAAACTTGAGGTCTGGTTTTAGTTGTACGGATTGCTCATCCGGTGTTGCCCTGAGAACGAGATATGTGCAGCTCCTATCGGGATTGTCGGCACATCGGGCGGCTTTGCTGGTCTTGTTTTACCATTGTCGAAATGTCTTGTAAACCGGGATTCCGAGTCTGATCGGGTCTTCCTGGGAGAAGGTCTATTCCTTCGTTGATCGCGAGAGCTTGTCATGGGCTAAGTTGGGACACCCCTGCAGGGTATAATCTTTCAAAAGCCGTGCCTGCGGTTATAGGCAGATGGGAATTTGTTAATGTCTGGTTGTAGATAACTTGACACCAGATCCGAATTAAAACGCATCAACCGCGTGTGTAGCCGTGATGGTCTCTTCTCGGCGGAGTCCGGGAAGTGAACACGGTTTCTGGGTTATGTTTGACGTAAGTAGGAGTTCAGGATCACTTCTTGATCATTACTAGTTGACGACCGCTCCTTTGCTTCTCTTCTCGCTCTTATTTGCGTATGTTAGCCACCATACTTGCTTAGTCACTGCTGCAGCCTCACCACTTTACCCCTTCCTTTCCCTTTAAGCTTTGCTAGTCTTGATACCCATGGTAATGGGATTGCTGAGTCCTCGTGGCTCACAGATTACTACAACAACAATTGCAGGTACAGGTTGTGCGATGATCATGACGCGAGAGCGATGCTTGCTTGCGTTGAGTTCTTCTTCTGCTTCTTCGATTAGGGATAGGTTCCAGGTCGGCAGCCTGGGCTAGCAGGGTGGATGTCGTTTGAGTTTCTGTTTGTGATTCATCCGTAGACGGATGATGCTCTGATGTATTGTGATGTTGTATTCGTGTGGCATTGTATGCCTTATGTATGTATCTCCATCTATTATGTAATGTTGATGTAATGATATCCACCTTGCAAAAGCGTTTCAATATGCGGGTCTATCCTTGGTGGGACCTTCGAGTTCCTTTTGGATAGGGTCGCATATTGGGCGTGACAAGTTGGTATCAGAGCCTCGACCGACCATAGGATCCCCCTTGTTTGTTGGCCGTTGTTGAGTCTAGAACAAAACTATTTTGAGTCTTAGGATTATATATATATCGGAGAGTAGGATTCTTTTTACTCCTCAGCCCCCTTCATCGCTCTGGTGAGGACTCCTGATGTAGATGTTTTGACTTTCCTCTCCTCAAATTTCACTCAAAATTTTTTTAGGATCACGCGGGTATCTTGGAATCGTTTCGATGGTTTTGTGACGAGAACATTGTTCTTGGTGCCTCCTATCTATTTATGTGGCTTTGACCCGGGGAGTTGAGCTCCGAGGTGTTGTCATCACAATTTTATCGTTGCAGTTCTGGAATACCTGAGTCTTGCCGACATCAAAAATCTCTTTTATGCAGTTGTTGGTGAGATAACCCCGATAACCCAGTACTGGGGCGAGCTCGGGAGTATTGCCATAACTCGTATAACGAATGCTTTTCGAAGGTTGAGGTACACGATTTCCGAAGTTTTCTTGGTTATGTGTTGACGGATGGATAGAGCTGGATGTAGGTATTGTTAGTTTGGGTGAGAGATATTGCTTCCCCTGTATCCCCAACACCAGATTGCATAACCAGAAAGTTTCGGGAGTTTTATAGGTGGGAATTCAAGTAGCTCCTAGAATATCTTTTCGACAGATGCATGATATGAGATTGGGGTTTGACGTCTAGTGGTCCGCCTTTCCACGGTCGTTTTTACAGTGGTCTCGTTGTGTCTTAAAGAACCCTTGGCTATGCTGGTTCGGGGACACTTCGTATGTCATGTGCACTGCCTTGTACATGATGGTGCTGTACACTCGAGCCCGTGTGGGCCCCACCACGAAAACTTCGAACGAAATCTCTATCATATGTTTGTTCCGGCTTATTCTACAAGCCAAATCCTTTGTTTTGTTTTATTTGTGGTATTCGAGTTGCTTCGAAGTCAAATGTTGAATCCATATTTTTCCTAAGCGGTGTTCTCATATTTCTATGGGAGTGGTAATCCTTCTTGATCATCGAGATTGTCATCCCAATTCTTTCCAACCGGCGTGCTTCTCTTCAAGGGATTCGATCATTTCAACATCCGCAAGATCAATTCTAAGTTTTCTAAACGGTGTTTGTTTCATCCGTCCCCAAGTTGTCTTTGTTTTCCCGCCCTCCTTCCCTTTTTCTTCAAGGACTCAGATTTCTTAATCAAGTATCCATTTATTCATGTGAAGTCTCTTCACTCTTTTCAATCAATGTTTTGATCCGGTGATCCCTCGTGAAGATGCTCACGAGCTTCAAGTTCATCATCCTTCGTTCTTTTTCTTCTCCTGTGGATCCAATTCAAGCTTGCGGTTTGATCATACTCTTTTCCTTGT
>NW_021282728.1:0-2111 GCF_002162155.2 Triticum dicoccoides
GTGGAAATCACTCCGGGACCCCAAAACTAAGTAATAATGCAAGAAATGGGCCAAAATCGTCCCAAAATGCGCTTGTTGATGATCGACACGTAAGCACACCATGGGGTCAAACAACCGTGGAAATCACTTTGGGGCCCAAAACGGTGAGTAATTGTCCATGAAACGGGCCAGATTCGGCCAAAACAGTGAGTGTTGATGACCGACACGTAAACGGACCTTAGGGTTCAACCACTATGGAATCGCTTCGGGACCCCTAAATGATGAGTAATAGTCCACGAATCGCGTCAGAATTGGCCAAAACTGTGAGTGTTGACGACAGAGACGCAAACGCACCCCAGGGATTGTAAATCATGGAAATCGCTCTGGGACGCCAAAACGGTGAGTAATAGTACACGAAACGGACCAGAAATTGGCCAAAATTGTGAGTGTCATTGACCGACACGTAAACGCACCACGGGGTTCGTAAATCATGGAAATCACGCTTGGACCAAAAAACAGAGTAATAGTCCAAGAAACGGGCCAGAATCGGCCAAACTGCGAGTGTTGATGACCGACACGTAAATGCACCCTGCGGTTCGTTAACCGTGGAAATCACTCCGGGACCCCAAAACAAAGTAATAATGCAAGCAATGGGCCAAAATCGTCCCAAAATGCGCTTGTTGATGATCGACACGTAAGCACACCATGGGGTCAAACAACCGTGGAAATCACTTTGGGGCCCCAAAACGGTGAGTAATTGTCCATGAAACGGGCCAGATTCGGCCAAAACAGTGAGTGTTGATGACCGACACGTAAACGGACCTTAGGGTTCAACAACTATGGAATCGCTTCGGGACCCCTAAATGATGAGTAATAGTCCATGAATCGCGTCAGAATTGGCCAAAACTGTGAGTGTTGATGACAGAGACGCAAACGCACCCCAGGGATTGTAAATCATGGAAATCGCTCTGGGACGCCAAAACGGTGAGTAATAGTACACGAAACGGACCAGAAATTGGCCAAAATTGTGAGTGTCATTGACCGACACGTAAACGCACCACGGGGTTCGTAAATCATGGAAATCACGCTTGGACCAAAAAACAGAGTAATAGTCCAAGAAACGGGCCAGAATCGGCCAAACTGCGAGTGTTGGTGACCGACACGTAAATGCACCCTGCGGTTCGTTAACCGTGGAAATCACTCCGGGACCCCAAAACTAAGTAATAATGCAAGAAATGGGCCAAAATCGTCCCAAAATGCGCTTGTTGATGATCGACACGTAAGCACACCATGGGGTCAAACAACCGTGGAAATCACTTTGGGGCCCAAAACGGTGAGTAATTGTCCATGAAACGGGCCAGATTCGGCCAAAACAGTGAGTGTTGATGACCGACACGTAAACGGACCTTAGGGTTCAACCACTATGGAATCGCTTCGGGACCCCTAAATGATGAGTAATAGTCCACGAATCGCGTCAGAATTGGCCAAAACTGTGAGTGTTGACGACAGAGACGCAAACGCACCCCAGGGATTGTAAATCATGGAAATTGCTCTGGGACGCCAAAACGGTGAGTAATAGTACACGAAACGGACCAGAAATTGGCCAAAATTGTGAGTGTCATTGACCGACACGTAAACGCACCACGGGGTTCGTAAATCATGGAAATCACGCTTGGACCAAAAAACAGAGTAATAGTCCAAGAAACGGGCCAGAATCGGCCAAACTGCGAGTGTTGGTGACCGACACGTAAATGCACCCTGCGGTTCGTTAACGGTGGAAATCACTCCGGGACCCCAAAACTAAGTAATAATGCAAGAAATGGGCCAAAATCGTCCCAAAATGCGCTTGTTGATGATCGACACGTAAGCACACCATGGGGTCAAACAACCGTGGAAATCACTTTGGGGCCCAAAACGGTGAGTAATTGTCCATGAAACGGGCCAGATTCGGCCAAAACAGTGAGTGTTGATGACCGACACGTAAACGGACCTTAGGGTTCAACCACTATGGAATCGCTTCGGGACCCCTAAATGATGAGTAATAGTCCACGAATCGCGTCAGAATTGGCCAAAACTGTGAGTGTTGACGACAGAGACGCAAACGCACCCCAGGGATTGTAAATCATGGAAAT
>NW_021282729.1:0-1755 GCF_002162155.2 Triticum dicoccoides
CGGTACCATGCATTGCCCTTTCTCACCTTGAGAGTTGGTGCAAACTTCGCCGGTGCATCCAAACCCCGTGATATGATACGTTCTATCACACATAAACCTCCTTGGATTATATGCACCTCGCCCTTCCACCATTGCTAGCCTCTCTTGTGCCGCGCAACTTTCGCCGGTACCATACACCCACCATTACCTTCCTCAAAACAGCCACCATACCTACCTATTATGGCATTTCCATAGCCATTCCGAGATATATTTCCATGCAACTTTCCACCGTTCCGTTCATCATCATCATGACATACATTACTTTTGTCATATTGCCATTGCATGATCATGTAGTTGACATCGTATTTGTGGCAAAGCCACCATGCATAATTTTTCATACATGTCACTCTTGATTCATTGCACCATCCCGGTACACCGCCGGAGGCATTCATATAGAGTCATATCTTGTTCTAGTTTTGAGTTGTAATTCATGTGTTGTAATCAATAAAAGTGTGATGATCATCATTATTAGAGCATTGCCCAAAAAGAAAAAAAAAGAAAAAAAGAAAGGCCAAAATAAAAAAGAAAGGCCAAAGAAAAAAGAAAGAAAAAAAGAAAGAAAAAAAAGAAAATAAATAAAAAGGGCAATGTTACTATCTCTTTTTCCACACTTGTGCTTCAAAGTAGCACCATATTCTTCATGTAGTGAGTCTCATATCTTGTGCTTCAAAGTAGCACCATGTTTTTCATATAGAGAGTCTCATATGTTGTCACTTTCATATACTAGTGGGAATTTTTCATTATAGAACTTGGCTTGTATATTCCTACGATGGGCTTCCTCAAATGCCCTAGGTCTTCATGAGCAAGCAAGTTGGATGCACACCCACTAGTTTTCTTTTGTTGAGCACTAATTTATAGCTCTAGTGCATCCGTTGCATGGAAATCCCTACTCCTCATGTTGACATCAATTGATGGGCATCTCCATAGCCCGTTGATTATCCTCATCAATGTGAGACTTTCTCCTTTTTGTCTTCTCCACACAATCCCCATCATCATATTCTATTCCACCCATAGTGCTATATCCATGGCTCACGCTCATGTATTGCGTGAAGGTTGAAATTTTTTGAGATTATTGAAGTACGAAACAATTGCTTGGCTTTGAAGTACGAAACAATTGCTTGGCTTGTCATCGGGGGTATAGAATCTGGGAACATCTTTGTGTGACGAAAATGAAGCATAGCCTAACTATATGATTTTGTAGGGATGAACTTTCTTTAGCCATGTTATTTTGAGAAGACATTATATCTTTGATTAGTATGCTTGATGTGTTACTATTTCTTTTATCAATATGAACTTTTATTTTGAATCATTTGGATCTGAACATTCATGCCACAATAAAGAAAATTACATTGAGAATTATGCTAGGTAGCATTCCACATCAAAAATTCTGTTTTTATCATTTACCTACTCGAGGACGAGTAGGAATTAAGCTTGGGGATGCTTGATACGTCTCCAACATATCTATAATTTTTGATTGTTCCATGCTATTATATTACCCCTTTTGGATGTTAATGGGCTTCGTTTTACACATTTATATCGTTTTTGGGACTAACCTACTAACCGGAGGCCCAGCCCGTATTGCTGTTTTTTTGCCTATTTCAGTATTTCGAAGAAAAGGAATATCAAACGGAGTCCAAACGGAATGAAACCTTCGGGAGCGTGATTTTTGGAACGAACATGATCCGGAGAACATGGAGTGCAAGTCAAGAAGCTTGC
>NW_021282730.1:0-1297 GCF_002162155.2 Triticum dicoccoides
AATCACAGTGGCCCCACGCGTCAGCTTTGACCGTGCTGACGTGGCCTTTGACCCGGCCCCACCTGCCATTGACACTAACTAGCCCTGTGTCACTGACGTGTGGCCCCCACACGTCAGGTTTGACCCGGACCCGCCCTGTTGACCTGATGACGTCAGGATGAGGTCATGCTGACGCAATAATTCCTTTCTGGAATTTAAATAAATCTTAAATGATTTAATAATTTCAGAAAATAGCTAAAACTTCTATAAATCATAGAAAATTAACCATAACTCCAAATTAAATAAATTATATATGAAAAATTATCAGAAAAATTCAAGGAATCCATCTGTACCATTTTCATGCATGTTAGAACAACTTATAGCTGCTGTTTAGCACAAATCATATTAATGACATTTAAATAATCACATATGGAGTTTAAATTTGAATCTTGTATTCAAACCAACTTCATTTAATCTGTTGCTAGTTGCATTAGCTAAAAACACATTCATTTTGCCATGTCATGATCATGCATCATATTGTGCATTGCATTGATTGTGTTCCCTTCTGTGTTGCCGGTATTTGTCCCCTCTCGATAGACGTGATACCGATGTTGTGATCGTTGACACTGATGAAGACTCAATGCTATCTTCAGAAGTGCCAGGCAAGCAAAACCCCCTTGTTCATTCCGATAAAATCCCACTCTTTCGCTCCTGCTCTCTTTTACTGCATTAGGACAACAACGATATATTTGTTACTTGCTGCGGTAGCTGAACCCCTTTATCCTCTGCATGACCTGTCATTGCCACAGTAAATAGATGAAACCCACTAGCATGAGTAGGAGTTGTTTGAGCCCTGTTGTGCCTACTCATTCATGCTTGGCTGTCATGCCTGCTACTGCTTAGAGTTGTGTCAGGTCTGATTCATCGGGGATGAATCAGAGGCGTGTGAACATGTCCCAATGTGTGTGAGCTAAGTGTGTGAACACGATTTGGTAAAGGTAGCGGTGAGAGGCCATGTAGGAGTACATGGTGGGTTGTCTCATTGCAGCCGTCCTCAGGAACTGAGTTCTGTGTTTGTGATCCATGACCAGCTACTACCACACATTGGAATGCTTAAGTGCCCCTCTCGACTTATTAACCAACATGATCTCTGTCCAGGAGTTGCAACTAGTTTCTGGTGTTTGTAGGTAGTGTTAGTAGTCTACCAAGTGGCACCCGGTACAGGTGGGCTTGGGACAGACTAGGCACAGTGGCACGGTGTACCAAGTGGCACCCGGATGGTGGGCTTGGGAACCCTGCTCACATCGTTTGGGGCCGT
>NW_021282731.1:0-1316 GCF_002162155.2 Triticum dicoccoides
GAGAACACTTCAGGAATGGTCTTTTCCATCCCCTGCATGTTGTAGTTCATCACAAAGCTCTTGTAGCTTGGTGGGAGCGACTGGAGGATTCTGTCAATGACCGCCTCATCTGGGAGGTTAATGTTCAGCTGGGTCATACGGTTGTGCAACCCAGACATCTTCAGGATGTGCTCACTGACAGAACTGTTTTCCTCCATCTTACAACTGTAGAACTTGTCGGAGACATCATATCTCTCGACCCGGGCATGAGCTTGAAAAACTAGTTTCAGCTCTTCGAACATCTCATATGCTCTGTGGTGCTCAAAACGCTTTTGGAGCCCCGGTTCTAAGCTGTAAAGCATGCCGCACTGAACGAGGGAGTAATCATCAGCACGAGACTGCCAAGCATTCATAATGTCTTGGTTCTCTGGGACGGGAGCGTCACCTAGCGGTCCTTCTAGGACATATTGTTTCCTGGAAGCTATGAGGATGATCCTCAGGTTCCGGACCCAGTCCGTATAGTTGCTGCCATCATCTTTCAACTTGGTTTTCTCTAGGAACGCGTTGAAGTTCATGTTGACATTAGCGTTGGCCATTGATCTACAAGACATATTTGCAAAGGTTTTAGACTAAGTTCATGATAATAAAGTTCTAATCAAATTATGAACTCCCACTTAGATTAGACATCCCTCTAGTCATCTAAGTGTTACACGATCCAAGTCGACTAGCCCGTGTCCGATCATCACGTGAGACGGACTAGTCATCGTAGGTGAACATTCTCATGTTGATCGTATCTTCCATACGATTCGTGTTCGACCTTTCGGTCTCCGTGTTCCGAGGCCATGTCTGCACATGCTAGGCTCGTCAAGTTAACCCTAAGTGTTTTCGCTGTGTAAAACTGTCTTATACCCGTTGTATGTGAACGTAAGAATCCATCACACCCGATCATCACGTGGTGCTTAGAAGCGACGAACTGTAGCAACGGTGCACAGTTAGGGGAGAACACTTCTTGAAATTTTATAAGGGATCATCTTATTTACTACCGTCGTCCTAAGTAAACAAGATGCATAATACATAATAAACATCACATGCAATTATATAGTTGTGACATGATATGGCCAATATCATATAGCTCCATTGATCTTCATCTTCGGGGCTCCATGATCATCTTGTCACCGGCTTGACACCATGATCTCCATCATCATGATCTCCATCATCGTGTCTTCATGAAGTTGTCACGCCAACGACTACTTCTACTTCTATGACTAACGTTTAGCAATAAAGTAAAGTAGTTTACATGGCGTTATTCAATGACACGCAGGTCATACAAAAAATAA
>NW_021282732.1:0-2165 GCF_002162155.2 Triticum dicoccoides
TCAAGTGTAACTTGGCTAAGAGAATCATTAGTGGAATCAAGAGAACTACTAGAAGCAACAATATTGGATTTAGCATGATGATTGTTACTACTAGAGGAAGAATCCTTCTTGTTTTTGTTACTAGACTTGACTTGAGGCATGTAAGTAGATAAGAGTAAATGCTTGGCAATGTAAGAAGAACTTTTCTTGCGAAGATCATCATTGATTGCCTTTAAGAACTCATGCTCTTGCTCAAGATTGAGCTTTTCAAAGCGTAACTTCTCATGAGTCCTTAAAAGTTCTCTATGATCCCCTAAGATAGTTTCATGAGCTAACTTAAGAGTGTTTAGGAGCTCAATTTTCTCCTTATCATCATCATTCGTTTTATCTTGATTAGCATGATTAATTGACGTTTCATCATAGTATTCATCACTAGAGTTGTCAATAAGTAAATCATCATCACCTAGCAAGTCATCTTCATCACTATTGAAATCAACATACTCGGGGTGTGTTACCTTTGGGCCTTTTGCCATGAAGCATCTTCCAATTCCTTCATTTGGTGAATCAAATATGTCGTGGGAGTTGGTTGACACAAGTGCTAGACCGGCAACACCTTCATCTTGAGTATGTTCGGAGTCGGAGTGATAGCTTCTCTCGGAGTGATGTTCAGAGTCGGAACCGGATACCCATTCACCAACATGAGCTTGATGTCTTCGTTTGGTGTAGCTCTTTGATGACTTGTCCTTCCTTTCTGAATCCTTGCTTCTCCGGGATGTTCTTCGTTCATAACGATCATCTCTACTCCTTCTCTCTCTTGACGGTGATTCTTCTCTTCTACTTCTTCTCTTGGGAGAATCTTCTCTTCTTTTGTAGGGAGCCATACACTCATTGGAATAGTGTCTGAGTCTTCCACAGTTGTAGCAATTTCGCTCTCGATTGGAAGATCTTTTGTCATTGTAGGACCTTGACTTGGAACTTCTTTCTTTGGTTCTACTCTTGTAGAATTTGTTGAAGTTCTTCACCATTAGACTCAATTCTTCATTGATGGTTTGTTTCTCACTTGATGATGTAATAGCTTCACATGAGGCTTTGTAAGCACCACTTGAGTTGTTGTGCAGCTCCTCCTTATCCTTGAGTGACATCTAATGAGCAACAATTCTTCCGATGACCTCCGTTGGCTTGAGATTCTTGTAGTTGGGCATCATTTGGATCAATGTGCACACAGTATCATATTTTTCCATCCAAGGCTCTTAGGATCTTCTTGATGATGAATTTGTCGGACATCTCTTCACTTCCTAAGCCGGCAATCTCATTTGTGATGAGAGCAAGCCTAGAGTACATTTCAGCGATGCCTTCACCATCCTTCATCTTGAACTTGTCAAGTTGACTTTGAAGCACATCCAATTTGGGTTCCTTGACGGAGTCGGTACCTTCGTGCATATCAATCAAAGTGTCCCAAATTTCCTTTGCATTCTCAAGACGGCTGATTTGTTGAATTCTTCGGGGCACAATCCGTTGAAGAGGATATCACAAGCTTGAGCGTTGTATTGCAGCATCTTCAACTCTTCCGCGCTAGCTTCACGGTTTGGTTCTCTCCCATCAAAGAATTCACCTTGCAAGCCAATACACACAATAGTCCAAACGGCGGGGTTATGTCCGAGAATATGCATTTTCATCTTATGCTTCCAACTAGCAAAATTAGTACCATCAAAATAAGGCCCTCTATGGTGATAGTTTCCCTCGCTAGACACCATACTCTCCTAGGTTGTGAAACCAAGGCTATGACCACCAAAAGCTATGGAAATCAAAGCAAATGGACACCAAAGCTCTGATACCACTTGTAGGATCTTGAAGTATGTCTAGAGGGGGGGTGATTAGACTACTTGACCAAATAAGAACTTAACCTTTTCTCAATTTTAGTCTTTGGCAGATTTTCGCAAACTTAGCACAAGTCAAACAATCTTAACACAATTCAAGCAAGCATGCAAAGAATATATGAGCAGTGGAAATTAAAGCATGCAACTTGCAAGAATGTAAAGGGAAGGGTTTGGAGATTTCAAACGCAATTTGGAGACACGGTGATTTTTGAGCCGTGGTTCCGATAGGTGGTGCTATCGTACATCCACGTTGATGGAGACTTCAACCCACGAAGGGTAACGGCTGCGCGAGTCCACGGAGGGCTCCGC
>NW_021282732.1:2175-15594 GCF_002162155.2 Triticum dicoccoides
AGCACGCGTCTCCGGGGTGTGCCCCCCCCCCCTCACGGACGCCGCCGCCGCCGGCACCTGGAGGGGGGAAACGGACGCGTCGGGTCTACGCGGAGTGGATGTAGCTGTGGGTTTGGCCCGGATGTTGCTCCAAAGTGTTCCTCTGGGCCGACCTAACACAACCGGGTGGAGAGGTCCACTGGTCAAAGCCCGTCCGTGCAAAGTCAAAGGGCTAGATCCCGTGGTCAAACGCTACAGGGTTAGCCGGGACGGGGGCCCTGTGGGGTAGCAATGCCACCGGAGCGTCGTACCAGGCCCTCATACATGCGGGGTGGTGTTGTGGCGTGTCCGAAGAAGCGGCACGCGTCTTCGGGTTGTGGCCCCCCTCACGGACGGCAATGAAACGGTAGTAGATGTTCTGCGGTAACGATGCAGCGTGAATATTATTAAATACTTGGAGCGCGATAAAATCATGAGTTTTTTACACAACGTGGGCACATGCGCTATAGGAGTGATGGTAATTTTTCATAATTTTTTGTGATGGAGAAGTATCTGAACACTTCCCTCTACGCGGATTGCTCTCCGCACGTCTACGACTGTGGCCGGCGGCCTCCGGGGGCTAGCATACCGTCAAATCTTGCGTAGGCGGCCCCTCACAAATCTAGAAGTGTTGAGGCGGTTGCAAACGCCCAGCACGCGTCTCCGAGGTGTGCCCCCCCCCCCCCACGGACGCCGCCGCCGCCGGCACCTGGAGGGGGGAAACGGACGCGTCGGGTCTACACGGAGTGGATGTAGCTGTGGGTTTGGCCCGGATGTTGCTCCAAAGTGTTCCTCTGGGCCGACCTAACACAACTGGGTGGAGAGGTCCACTGGTCAAAGCCCGTCCGTGCAAAGTCAAAGGGCTAGATCCCGTGGTCAAACGCTACAGGGTTAGCCGGGACGGGGGCCCTGGGGGGGGTAGCAATGCCACCGGAGCGTCGTACCGGGCCCTCATACATGTGGGGTGGTGTTGTGGCATGTCCGAAGAGGCGGCACGCTTCTCCGGGTTGTGGCGCCCCCTCACGGACGGTAATGAAACGGTAGTAGACGTTCTGCGGTAACGATGCAGCGTGAATATTATTAAATACTTGGAGCGCGATAAAATCATGAGTTTTTTACACAACGTGGGCACATGTGCTATAGGACTGATGGTAATTTTTCATAATTTTTTGTGATGGAGAAGTATGTGAACACTTCCCTCTACGCGGATTGCTCTTCGCACGTCTACGACTGTGGCCGGCGGCCTCCGGGGGCTAGCATACCGTCAAATCTTGCGTAGGCGGCCTCTCACAAATCTAGAAGTGTTGAGGCGGTTGCAAACGCCCAGCACGCGTCTCCGGGGTGTGCCCCCCCCCTCACGGACGCCGCCGCCGCCGGCACCTGGAGGGGGGAAACGGACGCGTCGGGTCTACACGGAGTGGATGTAGCTGTGGGTTTGGCCCGGATGTTGCTCCAAAGTTTTCCTCTGGGCCGACCTAACACAACCGGGTGGAGAGGTCCACTGGTCAAAGCCCGTCCGTGCAAAGTCAAAGGGCTAGATCCCGTGGTCAAACGCTACAGGGTTAGCCGGGACGGGGGCCCTGTGGGGTAGCAATGCCACCGGAGCGTCGTACCGGGCCCTCATACATGCGGGGTGGTGTTGTGGCGTGTCCAAAGAGGCGGCATGCGTCTCCGGGTTGTGGCCCCCCTCACGGACGACAATGAAACGGTAGTGGACGTTCTGCGGTAACGATGCAGCATGAATATTATTAAATACTTGGAGCGCGATAAAATCATGAGTTTTTTACACAACGTGGGCACATGTGCTATAGGATTGATGGTAATTTTTCATAATTTTTTGTGATGGAGAAGTATCTGAACACTTCCCTCTATGCGGATTGCTCTTCGCACGTCTACGACTGTGGCTGGCGGCCTCCGGGGGCTAGCATACCGTCAAATCTTGCGTAGGCGGCCTCTCACAAATCTGGAAGTGTTGAGGCGGTTGCAAACGCCCAGCACGCGTCTCCGGGGTGTGCCCCCCCCCCCTCACGGCCGCCGCCGCCGCCGGCACCTGGAGGGGGGAAACGGACGCGTCGGGTCTACACAGAGTGGATGTAGCTGTGGGTTTGGCCCAGATGTTGCTCCAAAGTGTTCCTCTGGGCCGACCTAACACAACCGGGTGGAGAGGTCCACTGGTCAAAGCCCGTCCATGCAAAGTCAAAGGGCTAGATCCCATGGTCAAACGCTACATGGTTAGCCGGGACGGGGGCCCTGGGGGGGTAGCAATGCCACCGGAGCGTCGTACCGGGCCCTCATACATGCGGGGTGGTGTTGTGGCATGTCCGAAGAGGCGGCACGTGTCTCCGGGTTGTGGCCCCCCCTCACGGACGGCAATGAAACGGTAGTAGACGTTCTGCGGTAACGATGCAGCGTGAATATTATTAAATACTTGGAGCGCGATAAAATCATGAGTTTTTTACAAAACGTGGGAACATGTGCTATAGGACTGATGGTAATTTTTCATAATTTTTTGTGATGGAGAAGTATCTGAACACTTCCCTCTACGCGGATTGCTCTTCGCACGTCTACGACTGTGGTCGGCGGCCTCCGGGGGCTAGCATACCGTCAAATCTTGCGTAGGCGGCCTCTCACAAATCTAGAAGTGTTGAGGTGGTTGCAAATGCCCAGCACGCGTCTCCGGGGTGTGCCCCCCCCCCCTCACGGACGCCGCCGCCGCCGGCACCTTGAGGGGGGAAACGGACGCGTCGGGTCTACACGGAGTGGATGTAGCTGTGGGTTTGGCCCGGATGTTGCTCCAAAGTGTTCCTCTGGGCCGACCTAACACAACCGGGTGGAGAGGTCCACTCGTCAAAGCCCGTCCGTGCAAAGTCAAAGGGCTAGATCCCGTGGTCAAACGCTACAGGGTTAGCCGGGACGGGGGCCCTGGGGGGGTAGCAATGCCACCGGAGCGTCGTACCGGGCCCTCATACATGCGGGGTGGTGTTGTGGCATGTCCGAAGAGGCGGCACGCGTCTCCGGGTTGTGGCCCCCCCTCACGGACGGCAATGAAACGGTAGTAGACGTTCTGCGGTAACGATGCAGCGTGAATATTATTAAATACTTGGAGCGCGATAAAATCATGAGTTTTTTACACAACGTGGGCACATGTGCTATAGGACTGATGGTAATTTTTCATAATTTTTTGTGATGGAGAAGTATCTGAACACTTCCCTCTACGCGGATTGCTCTTCGCACGTCTACGACTGTGGCCAGCGGCCTCCGGGGGCTAGCATACCGTCAAATCTTGCGTAGGCGGCCTCTCACAAATCTAGAAGTGTTGAGGCGGTTGCAAACGCCCAGCACGCGTCTCCGGGGTGTGCCCCCCCCCCCTCACGAACGCCGCCACCGCCGGCACCTGGAGGGGGGAAACGGACGCGTCGGGTCTACACGGAGTGGATGTAGCTGTGGGTTTGGCCCGGATGTTTCTCCAAAGTGTTCCTCTGGGCCGACCTAACACAACCGGGTGGAGAGGTCCACTGGTCAAAGCCCGTCCGTGCAAAGTCAAAGGGCTAGATCCTGTGGTCAAACGCTACAGGGTTAGCCGGGACGGGGGCCCTGTGGGGTAGCAATGCCACCGAAGCGTCGTACCGGGCCCTCATACATGCGGGGTGGTGTTGTGGCGTGTCCGAAGAGGCGGCACGCGTCTCCGGGTTGTGGCCCCCCTCACGGACGGCAATGAAACGGTAGTAGACGTTCTGCGATAACGATGCAGCGTGAATACTATTAAATACTTGGAGCGCGATAAAATCATGAGTTTTTTACACAACGTGGGCACATGTGCTATAGGACTGATGGTAATTTTTCATAATTTTTTGTGATGGAGAAGTATCTGAACACTTCCCTCTACGCGGATTGCTCTTCGCACGTCTACGACTGTGGCCGGCGGCCTCCGGGGGCTAGCATACCGTCAAATCTTGCGTAGGCGGCCTCTCACAAATCTAGAAGTGTTGAGGCGGTTGCAAACGCCCAGCACGCGTCTCCGGGGTGTGCCCCCCCCCTCATGGACGCCGCCGCCGCCGGCACCTGGAGGAGGGAAACGGACGCGTCGGGTCTACACGGAGTGGATGTAGCTGTGGTTTTGGCCCGGATGTTTCTCCAAAGTGTTCCTCTGGGCCGACCTAACACAACCGGGTGGAGAGGTCCACTGGTCAAAGCCCGTCCGTGCAAAGTCAAAGGGCTAGATCCCGTGGTCAAACGCTACAGGGTTAGCCGGGACGGGGGCCCTGGGGGGGGTAGCAATGCCACCGGAGCGTCGTACCGGGCCCTCATACATGCGGGGTGGTGTTGTGGCATGTCCGAAGAGGCGGCACGCGTCTCCGGGTTGTGGCCCCCCCTCACGGACGGCAATGAAACGGTAGTAGACGTTCTGCGGTAACGATGCAGCGTGAATATTATTAAATACTTGGAGCGCGATAAAATCATGAGTTTTTTACACAACGTGGGAACATGTGCTATAGGACTGATGGTAATTTTTCATAATTTTTTGTGATGGAGAAGTATCTGAACACTTCCCTCTACGCGGATTGCTCTTCGCACGTCTACGACTGTGGCCGGCGGCCTCCGGGGGCTAGCATACCGTCAAATCTTGCGTAGGCGGCCCCTCACAAATCTAGAAGTGTTGAGGCGGTTGCAAACGCCCAGCACGCGTCTCCGGGGTGTGCCCCCCCCCCTCACGGACACCGCCGCCGCCGGCACCTGGAGGAGGGAAACGGACGCGTCGGGTCTACACGGAGTGGATGTAGCTGTGGGTTTGGCCCGGATGTTGCTCCAAAGTGTTCCTCTGGGCCGACCTAACACAACCGGGTGGAGAGGTCCACTGGTCAAAGCCCGTCCGTGCAAAGTCAAAGGGCTAGATCCCGTGGTCAAACGCTACAGGGTTAGCCGGGACGGGGGCCCTGGGGGGGGTAGCAATGCCACCGGAGCGTCGTACCGGGCCCTCATACATGCGGGGTGGTGTTGTGGCATGTCCGAAGAGGCGGCACGCGTCTCCGGGTTGTGGCCCCCCCTCACGGACAGCAATGAAACGGTAGTAGACGTTCTGCGGTAACGATGCAGCGTGAATATTATTAAATACTTGGAGCGCGATAAAATCATGAGTTTTTTATAAAACGTGGGAACATGTGCTATAGGACTGATGGTAATTTTTCATAATTTTTTGTGATGGAGAAGTATCTGAACACTTCCCTCTACGCGGATTGCTCTTCGCACGTCTACGACTGTGGCCGGCGGCCTCCGGGGGCTAGCATACCGTCAAATCTTGCGTAGGCGGCCCCTCACAAATCTAGAAGTGTTGAGGCGGTTGCAAACGCCCAGCACGCGTCTCCGGGGTGTGCCCCCCCCTCACGGACACCGCCGCCGCCGGCACCTGGAGGGGGGAAACGGACGCGTCGGGTCTACACGGAGTGGATGTAGCTGTGGGTTTGGCCCGGATGTTGCTCCAAAGTGTTCCTCTGGGCCGACCTAACACAACCGGGTGGAGACGTCCACTGGTCAAAGCGCGTCCGTGCAAAGTCAAAGGGCTAGATCCCGTGGTCAAACGCTACAGGGTTAGCCGGGACGGGGGCCCTGTGGGGTAGCAATGCCACCGAAGCGTCGTACCGGGCCCTCATACATGCGGGGTGGTGTTGTGGCGTGTCCGAAGAGGCGGCACGCGTCTCCGGGTTGTGGCCCCCCTCACGGACGGCAATGAAACGGTAGTAGACGTTCTGCGGTAATGATGCAGCGTGAATATTATTAAATACTTGGAGCGCGATAAAATCATGAGTTTTTTACACAACGTGGGCACATGTGCTATAGGACTGATGGTAATTTTTCATAATTTTTTGTGATGGAGAAGTATCTGAACACTTCCCTCTACGCGGATTGCTCTTCGCACGTCTACGACTGTGGCCGGCGGCCTCCGGGGGCTAGCATACCGTCAAATCTTGCGTAGGCGGCCTCTCACAAATCTAGAAGTGTTGACGCGGTTGCAAACGCCCAGCACGCGTCTCCGGGGTGTGCCCCCCCCCTCACGGACGCCGCCGCCGCCGGCACCTGGAGGGGGAAAACGGACGCGTCGGGTCTACACGGAGTGGATGTAGCTGTGGTTTTGGCCCGGATGTTGCTCCAAAGTGTTCCTCTGGGCTGACCTAACACAACCGGGTGGAGAGGTCCACTGGTCAAAGCCCGTCCGTGCAAAGTCAAAGGGCTAGATCCCGTGGTCAAACGCTACAGGGTTAGCTGGGACGGGGGCCCTGGGGGGGTAGCAATGCCACCGGAGCGTCGTACCGGGCCCTCATACATGCGGAGTGGTGTTGTGGCATGTCCGAAGAGGCGGCACGCGTCTCCGGGTTGTGGCCCCCCCTCACGGACGGCAATGAAACGGTAGTAGACGTTCTGCGGTAACGATGCAGCGTGAATATTATTAAATACTTGGAGCGCGATAAAATCATGAGTTTTTTACAAAACGTGGGAACATGTGCTATAGGACTGATGGTAATTTTTCATAATTTTTTGTGATGGAGAAGTATCTGAATACTTCCCTCTACGCGGATTGCTCTTCGCACGTCTACGACTGTGGCCGGCGGCCTCCGGGGGCTAGCATACCGTCAAATCTTGTGTAGGCGGCCCCTCACAAATCTAGAAGTGTTGAGGCGGTTGCAAACGCCCAGCACGGGTCTCCGGGGTGTGCCCCCCCCCCTCACGGACGCCGCCGCCGCCGGCACCTAGAGGGGGGAAACGGACGCGTCGGGTCTACACGGAGTGGATGTAGCTGTGGGTTTGGCCCGGATGTTGCTCCAAAGTGTTCCTCTGGGCCGACCTAACACAACCGGGTGGAGAGGTCCACTGGGCAAAGCCCGTCCGTGCAAAGTCAAAGGGCTATATCCTGTGGTCAAACGCTACAGGGTTAGCCGGGACGGGGGCCCTGGGGGGGTAGCAATGCCACCGGAGCGTCGTACCGGGCCCTCATACATGCGGGGTGGTGTTGTGGCATGTCCGAAGAGGCGGCACGCGTCTCCGGGTTGTGGCCCCCCCTCACGGACGGCAATGAAACGGTAGTAGACGTTTTGCGGTAACGATGCAGCGTGAATATTATTAAATACTTGGAGCGCGATAAAATCATGAGTTTTTTACACAACGTGGGCACATGTGCTATAGGACTGATGGTAATTTTTCATAATTTTTTGTGATGGAGAAGTATTTGAACACTTCCCTCTACGCGGATTGCTCTTCGCACGTCTACGACTGTGGCCGGCGGCCTCCGGGGGCTAGCATACCGTCAATTCTTGCGTAGGCGGCCTCTCACAAATCTAAAAGTGTTGAGGCGGTTGCAAACGCCCAGCACGCGTCTCCGGGGTGTGCCCCCCCCCCCTCACGGACGCCGCCGCCGCCGGCACCTGGAGGGGGGAAACGGACGCGTCGGGTCTACACGGAGTGGATGTAGCTGTGGGTTTGGCCCGGATGTTTCTCCAAAGTGTTCCTCTGGGCCGACCTAACACAACCGGGTGGAGAGGTCCACTGGTCAAAGCCCGTCCGTGCAAAGTCAAAGGGCTAGATCCCGTGGTCAAACGCTACAGGGTTAGCCGGGACGGGGGCCCTGTGGGGTAGCAATGCCACCGGAGCGTCGTACCGGGCCCTCATACATGCGGGGTGGTGTTGTGGCGTGTCCGAAGAGGCGGCACGCGTCTCCGGGTTGTGGCCCCCCTCACGGACGGCAATGAAACGGTAGTAGACGTTCTGCGGTAACGATGCAGCATGAATATTATTAAATACTTGGAGCGCGATAAAATCATGAGTTCTTTACACAACGTGGGCACATGTGCTATAGGACTGATGGTAATTTTTCATAATTTTTTGTGATGGAGAAGTATCTGAACACTTCCCTCTACGCGGATTGCTCTTCGCACGTCTACGACTGTGGCCGGCGGCCTCCGGGGGCTAGCATACCGTCAAATCTTGCGTAGGCGGCCTCTCACAAATCTGGAAGTGTTGAGGCGGTTGCAAACGCCCAGCACGCGTCTCCGGGGTGTGCCCCCCCCCCTCACAGACGCCGCCGCCGCCGGCACCTGGAGGGGGGAAACGGACGCGTCGGGTCTACACGGAGTGGATGTAGCTGTGGGTTTGGCCCGGATGTTGCTCCAAAGTGTTCCTCTGAGCCGACCTAACACAACCGGGTGGAGAGGTCCACTGGTCAAAGCCCGTCCGTGCAAAGTCAAAGGGCTAGATCCCGTGGTCAAACGCTACAGGGTTAGCCGGGACGGGGGCCCTGTGGGGTAGCAATGCCACCGGAGCGTCGTACCGGGCCCTCATACATGCGGGGTGGTGTTGTGGCATGTCCGAAGAGGCGGCACGTGTCTCCGGGTTGTGGCCCCCCCTCACGGACGGCAATGAAACGGTAGTAGACGTTCTGCGGTAACGATGCAGCGTGAATATTATTAAATACTTGGAGTGCGATAAAATCATGACTTTTTTACACAACGTGGGCACATGTGCTATAGGACTGATGGTAATTTTTCATAATTTTTTGTGATGGAGAAGTATCTGAACACTTCCCTCTACGCGGATTGCTCTTCGCACGTCTACGACTGTGGCCGGCGGCCTCCGGGGGCTAGCATACCGTCAAATCTTGCGTAGGCGGCCTCTCACAAATCTAGAAGTGTTGAGGCGGTTGCAAACGCCCAGCACGCGTCTCCGGGGTGTGCTCCCCCCCCCTCACAGACGCCGCCGCCGCCGGCACCTGGAGGGGGGAAACGGACGCGTCGGGTCTACACGGAGTGGATGTAGCTGTGGGTTTGGCCCGGATGTTGCTCCAAAGTGTTCCTCTGGGCCGACCTAACACAACCGGGTGGAGAGGTCCACTGGTCAAAGCCCGTCCGTGCAAAGTCCAAGGGCTAGATCCCGTGGTCAAACGCTACAGGGTTAGCCGGGACGGGGGCCCTGGGGGTAGCAATGCCACCGGAGCGTCGTACCGGGCCCTCATACATGCGGGGTGGTGTTGTGGCATGTCCGAAGAGGCGGCACGCGTCTCCGGGTTGTGGCCCCCCTCACGGACGACAATGAAACGGTAGTAGACGTTCTGCGGTAACGATGCAGCGTGAATATTATTAAATACTTGGAGCGCGATAAAATCATGAGTTTTTTACAAAACGTGGGAACATGTGCTATAGGACTGATGGTAATTTTTCATAATTTTTTGTGATGGAGAAGTATCTGAACACTTCCCTCTACGCGGATTGCTCTTCGCACGTCTACGACTGTGGCCGGCGGCCTCCGGGGGCTAGCATACCGTCAAATCTTGCGTAGGCGGCCCCTCACAAATCTAGAAGTGTTGAGGCGGTTGCAAACGCCCAGCACGAGTCTCCGGGGTGTGCCCCCCCCCTCACGGACGCCGCCGCCGCCGGCACCTGGAGGGGGGAAACGGACGCGTCGGGTCTACACGGAGTGGATGTAGCTGTGGGTTTGGCCCGGATGTTGCTCCAAAGTGTTCCTCTGGGCCGACCTAACACAACCGGGTGGAGAGGTCCACTGGTCAAAGCCCGTCCGTGCAAAGTCCAAGGGCTAGATCCCGTGGTCAAACGCTACAGGGTTAGCCGGGACGGGGGCCCTGGGGGTAGCAATGCCACCGGAGCGTCGTACCGGGCCCTCATACTTGCGGGGTGGTGTTGTGGCATGTCCGAAGAGGCGGCACGCGTCTCCGGGTTGTGGCCCCCCTCACGGACGACAATGAAACGGTAGTAGACGTTCTGCGGTAACGATGCAGCGTGAATATTATTAAATACTTGGAGCGCGATAAAATCATGAGTTTTTTACAAAACGTGGGAACATGTGCTATAGGACTGATGGTAATTTTTCATAATTTTTTGTGATGGAGAAGTATCTGAACACTTCCCTCTACGCGGATTGCTCTTCGCACGTCTACGACTGTGGCCGGCGGCCTCCGGGGGCTAGCATACCGTCAAATCTTGCGTAGGCGGCCCCTCACAAATCTAGAAGTGTTGAGGCGGTTGCAAACGCCCAGCACGCGTCTCCGGGGTGTGCCCCCCCCCCTCACGGACGCCGCCGCCGCCGGCACCTGGAGGGGGGAAACGGACGCGTCGGGTCTACACGGAGTGGATGTAGCTGTGGGTTTGGCCCGGATGTTGCTCCAAAGTGTTCCTCTGGGCCGACCTAACACAACCGGGTGGAGAGGTCCACTGGTCAAAGCCCGTCCGTGCAAAGTCAAAGGGCTAGATCCCGTGGTCAAACGCTACAGGGTTAGCCGCGACGGGGGCCCTGGGGGGTAGCAATGCCACCGGAGCGTCGTACCGGGCCCTCATACATGCGGGGTGGTGTTGTGGCATGTCCGAAGAGGCGGCACGCATCTCCGGGTTGTGGCCCCCCCTCACGGACAGCAATGAAACGGTAGTAGACGTTTTGCGGTAACGATGCAGCGTGAATATTATTAAATACTTGGAGCGCGATAAAATCATGAGTTTTTTACACAACATGGGCACATGTGCTATAGGACTGATGGTAATTTTTCATAATTTTTTGTGATGGAGAAGTATCTGAACACTTCCCTCTACGCGGATTGCTCTTCGCACGTCTACGACTGTGGCCGGCGGCCTCCGGGGGCTAGCATACCGTCAAATCTTGCGTAGGCGGCCTCTCACAAATCTAGAAGTGTTGAGGCGGTTGCAAACGCCCAGCACGCGTCTCCGGGGTGTGCCCCCCCCCTCACGGACGCCGCCGGCGCCGGCACATGGAGGGGGGAAACGGACGCGTCGGGTCTACACGGAGTGGATGTAGCTGTGGGTTTGGCCCGGATGTTTCTCCAAAGTGCTCCTCTGGGCCGACCTAACACAACCGGGTGGAGAGGTCCACTGGTCAAAGCGCGTCCGTGCAAAGTCAAAGGGCTAGATCCCGTGGTCAAACGCTACAGGGTTAGCCGGGACGGGGGCCCTGTGGGGTAGCAATGCCACCGAAGCGTCGTACCGGGCCCTCATACATGCGGGGTGGTGTTGTGGCGTGCCCGAAGAGGCGGCACGCGTCTCCGGGTTGTGGCCCCCCTCACGGACGGCAATGAAACGGTAGTAGACGTTCTGCGGTAATGATGCAGCGTGAATATTATTAAATACTTGGAGCGCGATAAAATCATGAGTTTTTTACACAACGTGGGCACATGTGCTATAGGACTGATGGTAATTTTTCATAATTTTTTGTGATGGAGAAGTATCTGAACACTTCCCTCTACGCGGATTGCTCTTCGCACGTCTACGACTGTGGCCGGCGGCCTCCGGGGGCTAGCATACCGTCAAATCTTGCGTAGGCGGCCTCTCACAAATCTAGAAGTGTTGACGCGGTTGCAAACGCCCAGCACGCGTCTCCGGGGTGTGCCCCCCCCCCTCACGGACGCCGCCGCCGCCGGCACCTGGAGGGGGGAAACGGACGCGTCGGGTCTACACGAAGTGGATGTAGCTGTGGTTTTGGCCCGGATGTTGCTCCAAAGTGTTCCTCTGGGCTGACCTAACACAACCGGGTGGAGAGGTCCACTGGTCAAAGCCCGTCCGTGCAAAGTCAAAGGGCTAGATCCCGTGGTCAAACGCTACAGGGTTAGCCGGGACGGGGGCCCTGGGGGGGTAGCAATGCCACCGGAGCGTCGTACCGGGCCCTCATGCATGCGGAGTGGTGTTGTGGCATGTCCGAAGAGGCGGCACGCGTCTCCGGGTTGTGGCCCCCCCTCACGGACGGCAATGAAACGGTAGTAGACGTTCTGCGGTAACGATGCAGCGTGAATATTATTAAATACTTGGAGCGCGATAAAATCATGAGTTTTTTACAAAACGTGGGAACATGTGCTATAGGACTGATGGTAATTTTTCATAATTTTTTGTGATGGAGAAGTATCTGAATACTTCCCTCTACGCGGATTGCTCTTCGCACGTCTACGACTGTGGCCGGCGGCCTCCGGGGGCTAGCATACCGTCAAATCTTGTGTAGGCGGCCCCTCACAAATCTAGAAGTGTTGAGGCGGTTGCAAACGCCCAGCACGGGTCTCCGGGGTGTGCCCCCCCCCTCACGGACGCCGCCGCCGCCGGCACCTGGAGGGGGGAAACGGACGCGTCGGGTCTACACGGAGTGGATGTAGCTGTGGGTTTGGCCCGGATGTTGCTCCAAAGTGTTCCTCTGGGCCGACCTAACACAACCGGGTGGAGAGGTCCACTGGGCAAAGCCCGTCCGTGCAAAGTCAAAGGGCTAGATCCCGTGGTCAAACGCTACAGGGTTAGCCGGGACGGGGGCCCTGGGGGGGTAGCAATGCCACCGGAGCGTCGTACCGGGCCCTCATACATGCGGGGTGGTGTTGTGGCATGTCCGAAGAGGCGGCACGCGTCTCCGGGTTGTGGCCCCCCCTCACGGACGGCAATGAAACGGTAGTAGACGTTTTGCGGTAACGATGCAGCGTGAATATTATTAAATACTTGGAGCGCGATAAAATCATGAGTTTTTTACACAACGTGGGCACATGTGCTATAGGACTGATGGTAATTTTTCATAATTTTTTGTGATGGAGAAGTATTTGAACACTTCCCTCTACGCGGATTGCTCTTCGCACGTCTACGACTGTGGCCGGCGGCCTCCGGGGGCTAGCATACCGTCAAATCTTGCGTAGGCGGCCTCTCACAAATCTAGAAGTGTTGAGGCGGTTGCAAACGCCCAGCACGCGTCTCCGGGGTGTGCCCCCCCCCCTCACGGACGCCGCCGCCGCCGGCACCTGGAGGGGGGAAACGGACGCGTCGGGTCTACACGGAGTGGATGTAGCTGTGGGTTTGGCCCGGATGTTTCTCCAAAGTGTTCCTCTGGGCCGACCTAACACAACCGAGTGGAGAGGTCCACTGGTCAAAGCCCGTCCGTGCAAAGTCAAAGGGCTAGATCCTGTGGTCAAACGCTACAGGGTTAGCCGGGACGGGGGCCCTGTGGGGTAGCAATGCCACCGGAGCGTCGTACCGGGCCCTCATACATGCGGGGTGGTGTTGTGGCGTGTCCGAAGAGGCGACACGCGTCTCCGGGTTGTGGCCCCCCTCACGGACGGCAATGAAACGGTAGTAGACGTTCTGCGGTAACGATGCAGCGTGAATATTATTAAATACTTGGAGCGCGATAAAATCATGAGTTTTTTACACAACGTGGGCACATGTGCTATAGGACTGATGGTAATTTTTCATAATTTTTTGTGATGGAGAAGTATCTGAACACTTCCCTCTACGCGGATTGCTCTTCGCACGTCTACGACTGTGGCCGGCGGCCTCCGGGGGCTAGCATACCGTCAAATCTTGCGTAGGCGGCCTCTCACAAATCTAGAAGTGTTGAGGCGGTTGCAAACGCCCAGCACGCGTCTCCGGGGTG
>NW_021282733.1:0-1294 GCF_002162155.2 Triticum dicoccoides
TGACATGATTAAGAAGTTGCAACACTTAAAACAAGGTAGTGAAACTGTAACAAAATATTATGATGATTTACAAACTACCTTGTTGCATTCCTCTTTAGAAGAAAGTGAAGATGATTTTATGGATAGATTTTGGGGAGGATTAAACCGTGATATTCAAGAGATACTAATTCATGAAGAGTGTTATTCTATGGACCATTTGTTTCATCTTGCTTGCAAAGCTGAACAGGAAATAAAACGACGTGTTGGCCACGAGGAGAACAAGCGCACGGTGCACATTCCAAGAGTTGATATGATTGTTCCTTCAACTACTAGGCATACTATGACAACCACATCCGTTGTTGTCAGGACTACATCACCTCCACCATGTGACACATCGCCCCCGAGAGTGGCTACATCATCTGAGTTGATCATAAGAGGTAATGACAAAGGTACTGATCTTCCATCTCTACATGAGAATGATGAATGCCTTGTCAATTTGAATGCACCATCTGATGAGCTACCCACTACTTTGATCACACCACCTATTTTATAGGAGTACGTTGATAATTTGACTTTGCCATGTGATCAAACAACTGAAATACCAACAATTTTGAGTGCACCCATTGAATTAACTATTGATGCAAAAGAACCAATGTTTAATCATTTTGATATGACCTCTAATCTTGGTGATGATTCTGTGTTGAATGACTTATTGCATGTTTGCTTATTTAAGCATGTTGTAGCATGTAAATTTGATGCAAGTAAGGTTTATCCACCAATGTTGGGATGGTTTAATGATGAACATTGTCAATCTTTTGAAATGAATAAGAGCTCCACTTATATGTGCAAACTGTGTTGCAATGTTTTCATGCCTTCTACTTCTTGTGCTAATTTTTTGGCTTTAGATTTTATGAACTATGCAAGTTACTCATCTATTCATGTGTCATATATGCAAAAATCAAGGGAAGTAAAAATGGATGACATATACATATACAACATGTACACCTTGTCTCTTTTGTTAGCCACATTTCAGATTAAGCAACGCCGAGGACGGCTTTATTTTCAAGAAGGGGAGGATGATGAGGACATGACTACCTTGGATATGACCAAAAATATTGCATATATGCATATTTGTCAGGTGATTTCTAGTGCAAACTATTCAATAATCTATTTATGTTATCCAAAACAAAAATACTTCACACACTTTTGTGTTTTGTCTAATTGCAGGTGTATGGGACATTTGTACAATCCACATATGAAGATAAGGAAGAAAGAGATGTTTATTTGCTGTCCAAAAAGTTCTCTCACGTCACTT
>NW_021282734.1:0-1317 GCF_002162155.2 Triticum dicoccoides
TCCTTCACCAAAATTACCTATGCAATATTTGGTTCACTCCGAACATTTTAAATTTCTTTTTTTTTATTTGAAAGCTTTTATGGTTTGCTTGATTTTGAATTTGAATCTGAATCGGTTACGAACTAACGTGAGATTAGCAACAGTAACGGAGGTGACGTGGCATCGTTAACGTGGGATTACTGTAGCTTAATTATCCGGGCGTCACAATTCTCCTCCACTACAAGAAATCTCGTCCCGAGATTTAAGAGGGGGACTAAGGGGGAAAGTTTGGTAACGAATCTAGCGGGTCTTCTCATCCTGGCTTGCTCTTCTCGAAGAGGTTGATCCCTTTCGTTGATATCTTCATTTCTCTGTTTCAAGCCACCATGATCAAGTTGTCATCCTTTCTTCAGGAACTTTCACCGTACTTACGAAAGAATAAAGGGGCTGGGAGAACAGACCTCTACAAGGTTGACTAACTTGTTGATAACATCGGGGACGGTGGGGGAAGTAACTCTCGAATTAAAAACCCTTAGACATTATTGAGAACAAAGTGAGGAGGTATCCTGAGAAGTTTCGAGCAGATAGACAATCGTTCGTTGCCCGGAAACAGGGTGTGAAAGGGGTTCAGTGCAATGGGAATAAGTATTGCGCCTGATACCATAATATATCAGTAGGCAGGTGGCCCGTGAATTACATACAAAGTCAAGCGCGAGGAATAACTTTGACAATGGGTTGTACAGGAGAGTTAGGTTTTGATCATGTGGAACTGTGGGTTATGGGCCCACCATGTGGGTTAAAGTAAGAAGGTCGTTGACATCTTGCACGATCATGTAAGTAAGGCATGTCAGAGGATAGCCCGTTAGTTATGTCGGCAACAACATCGGTACCAAGGGCGAGGGACGAAGAGAACCAATTCCTGCTCGTTGAATGAGGCGGACCAATAGGCAAAGTTCTCGTCCATCGATGGCTACCGGAATGTCATCAACAATAGTAACAGGGTTACACCAGGCAAGATGGTACACCGAGGTGTTTACATAAGCAGGGATATTACTGCTTATATTATATAGATCACAAGAAGGTTTAAACAAACCAATGGAAAGGAAAAGTGATTATTATGTTTAAACAGAACAATGGAAAGGAAAATGTGTTTAAACACATCTTTCAGGGGTAAATCCTTCCCAAGGACAAGCAGAGCAAGATATCCATGACAGGATATAAAGTAGAAAACCATTTAGGTAAGGGGGAAGGAATCTCATGATATTACCCATACAACGGTTTTAGGATAAGTGATAAATAAAATTTAGCATCGTGCTTCAAATGTTCCTGTTGAAAATC
>NW_021282735.1:0-860 GCF_002162155.2 Triticum dicoccoides
AGGAGGAGGAGGTGTAGCAGGGGAGAGGGAGGCGCCAAGACTTCAGGTGCGGCTGCCCTCCCTCCCCCCCTTTATATAGGCCCCCTGGGGGGCGGGGGCACCGGCCCTGGACATGGGAATCTCCCAAGGGGGGCGGCGGCCAGGGGGGTGGAGTGCCCCCAAGGCAAGTGGAGCGCCCCCCCCCCCACCCTTGGGTTTCCAACCCTAGGCACAGGGGGGGCCCAAGGGGGGGCGCACCAGCCCACTAGGGGCTGGTTCCCCTCCCACTTCAGCCCACGGGGCCCTCCGGGATAGGTGGCCCCACCTGGTGGACCACCGGGACCCTTCCGGTGGTCCCGGTACAATATCGGGTGACCCCGAAACTTTCCCGATGGCCGAAACTGCACTTCCTATATATAATTCTTTACCTCCGGACCATTCCGGAACTCCTCGTGACGTTCGGGATCTCATCTGGGAGTCCGAACAACTTTTGGTATGCTGCATACTCATATTCATACAACCCTAGCGTCACCGAACCTTAAGTGTGTAGACCCTACGGGTTCAGGAGACACGTAGACATCACCGAGACGGCTCTCTGATCAATAACCAACAGCGGGATCTGGATACCCATGTTGGCTCCCACATACTCCTCGATGATCTCATCGGATGAACCACGATGTCGAGGATTCAAGCAACCCCGTATATAATTCCCTTTGTCAATCGGTATGTTACTTGCCCGAGATTCGATCGTCGGTATCCCAATACCTCGGTCAATCTCGTTACCGGCAAGTCACTTTACTCGTACCGTAATGCATGATCCCGTGAGCAGACACTTGGTCACTTTGAGCTCATTATGATGATGCACTACCGAGTGGGCCCAG
>NW_021282736.1:0-1228 GCF_002162155.2 Triticum dicoccoides
TTTCATGAAGTATCCCTTCTTTCCCTTGCCCTTCTTGAAACTAGTGGTTTCATCAACCATCAACAATTGATGCTCCTTCTTGATTTCTACTTTCCCGGTGTCAAACATCGCGAATACCTCAAGGATCATCATATCTATCCCTGATATGTTATAGTTCATCACGAAGCTCTTGCAGCTTGGTGGCAGTGACTTTGGAGAAACATCACTATCTCATCTGGAAGATTAACTCCCACTCGATTCAAGTGATTGTTGCACTCAGACAATCTGAGCACAAGCTCAACGATTGAGCTTTTCTCCCTTAGTTTGTAGGCTAAGAAAATTGTCGGAGGTCTCATACCTCTTGACGTGGGCACGAGCCTGAAATCCCAATTTCAGCCCTCGAAACATCTCATATGTTCCGCGACGTTTCGAAAACGTCTTTGGTGCTTCTACTTAAACCATTTAACTGAACTACCACGTAGTTATCAAAACGTGTATGTTCGATGTTCGAAACATCCACAAACGACGTTTGGGGTTCAGCACACTAAGCAGTGCATTAAGGACATAAGCGTTCTAGTGTCCGCATAATCGCTACTGTCAACTTTCAACTATATTTTCTCTAGGAACATAACTAAAACAGTAGAACTATAGCGTGAACTACGACATAATTTGCAAAAGGTCTTTTGACTATGTTCAGGATAATTAAGTTCATCTTATGAACTCCCACTTAGATGGACATCCCTCTGGTCATCTAAGTGATCACATGATCCGAGTCAACTAGGCCGTGTCCGATCATCACGTGAGACGGACTAGTTATCATCGGTGAACATCTTCATGTTGATCGTATCTACTATACGACTCATGCTCGACCTTTCGGTCTCCGTGTTCCGAGGCCATGTCTGCACATGCTAGGCTCGTCAAGTTAACCCTAAGTGTTTTCGCTGTGTAAAACTGTCTTACACCTGTTGTATGTGAACGTAAGAATCCATCACACCCGATCATCACGTGGTGCTTAGAAGCGACGAACTGTAGCAACGGTGCACAGTTAGGGGAGAACACTTCTTGAAATTTTGTAAGGGATCATCTTATTTACTACCGTCGTCCTAAGTAAACAAGATGCATAAACATGATAAACATCACATGCAATCAAATAGAGTAGTGACATGATATGGCCAATATCATATAGCTCCTTTGATCTTCATCTTCGGGGCTCCATGATCATCTTGTCACCGGCATGACACCATGATCT
>NW_021282737.1:0-1454 GCF_002162155.2 Triticum dicoccoides
GTTCCCTTTCTCCATGGCAGATGAGAGAAAGGGGAGCAGAAGCTGGAGAAAGGAGAAGATGAGAGAGTGCGGGTTTCTGTGCTCCCATCCCGCTCTTTATAAAGGAGCGAGGTGGGGGCTCGGCCGCCCCGCTCAGCGAATCAAGGCACGGGAAGGGCAGGGAGTCGGGGCCAACCCGCTCGCGACGGCCCAGTTTCCCACTCCACCGTCCGTGACCCCAAGCGCATGGGAGCCGCGTGGCGGGGATGCATAACCAAGGTGACAGATGAGGCGGCCTCGCTCCGCCCCGTGAACGCGGGGACTGGACGTCCCGGGAACCGTGCACCGGCCCCGTCCAGTAAATGCACCATGCCCCCACACCTACCTCCGTTTAAGGAGGAGGGCGTGAACCGTCCCCATCATCGTGGCCCGACGCATGCTCGGGGGGCTTAGCCCCACGCAACCACCCACGATCTCACCCACGACACCGCGTTTGACGCGTGCCGTTCTGGGCGTGCGCGGTGGGAGCGGAGTTAGATTCGGCGTGACCTAGGCCGCGCGTGCCCGTGCACTGTTTTGGGCCTGGCCCAACAGCGCTCGGCACCGTGTATGGCCCAGGCCCGGGGGCTCCTGTCGGTGTACTAGAGTAGGGGTACCCTAGTATCCCGAACTCGTGCACGGGCAGTTGCAGCACCCCGCGGCAGAGCTTGCCAGCTGACCGCCAAGACCCTCCATGGATCCCTTGAAGACCATTCAAGAACAAAGTACTCAAACCAAGGCCCCGGCAAGAGGAGCTTGCCGGGAAGGCCAAACAAGGCCCCGACAAGAGGAGCTTGCCGGGAAGGCCAAACAAGACCCAGGCAAGAGGAGCTTGCCGGGAAGGCTACTCAAGACATACCAAGAAGGCTTGCCGCAATGCGCCCTGCGTCCCGGCAAGATCCGGTGAGCGACAAGCTTCCGGACGCGACAAGACGACGACCGCGGCAAGGAGCTTGCCGCGGGAAACCCCCACTTCGTGCTCGCGCTCCAGCACACCTGCTAACGTGTCGCTCTGGGACTCTCCCAAAGCGCACGTGGCAGGAGGCCGTGCAGCTAGGGGTACGTGGTGGCAAGCGGAGATGAAGAGAAGCCCATCGTGGCAAACGGTGGCGCTCCTAACGGTCACCTTTTGCACTGTTTAGGAGACTCAGACAGGCATTTAATGCCCTTGTCCCCTGCCGTCAGAGTTAGGTAGGGTGCACTGTATCCACAGTAGCGGTAGCTGCACCTACCGCATCCTTTTCCATTTTTACCCTTCTAGTCTACGTTGCCACCTGTGGGTAACCCCTTGAAAGTATAAAAGGAGGCCCAAGCGCAACGTAGAGGGGGTTCGGCCAGTTCGGCTCATTGGAGATACCAGAAACACTCCCACGCTCGGTCTAGTAGCGTCGATCGCTCCTGGGCAAAGATTCAATACACACAAACAAGCAGCAGTA
>NW_021282738.1:0-1727 GCF_002162155.2 Triticum dicoccoides
ACACGTGATCCTAATAGAAAGAAGAGATAGCCTAGTTCTTAATCCCCGTAGAAGAGAAGATGATGACTCAGATCAGAAGGCCATGAGGTATAAGGAGTAAAAAGAGCCTTACGTTCCATCCCACAATCAATTCCCTTATATAACTAAGAATTTCTAGACTCAACTTTGACCAGTTTGGCTTGGTAATCCTACAGGCAGTCAAGCTCTGATACCAACGCTGTCAGGACCCCGACTCAATGCCACATCGATCTAGCATGTAACACCTCATATCACTTTGCGGCCTCACGCACGGTATTCCCACGGGTGTCGCCTTACCTTTGCCCGGGACCGTTTGCGCCTTTTGGCACACGTATATGACAGTGTCGCTAGCATCCATATGATAAGGAGCCCGGGCTGACATGGCTAGTCGTAAACCCAAAGTGGCACAGACTTACAGGGACAGGCATCCATGACCCAGCATCGAACGTGTCGGTCATCAGCGAGTGAATCCAGGCTGTAGCACTGGGCTTGCAGGACTCCGGTGAACCGGGCTGTAGCGGGCTAACAGGACTCCGGTATTCATCGCGTGACATTTCCCCGAAGGGACAGACACAGGAACGAAGAAGGACACATGCCGGCCAGCCTAAGTGCTCCGGAGCAGTAGCAAGCTACCATGGCTCGGTGGAAACACTAGGAGACATTTCCCCGTAAGAGAGGCTACTAAAGATAAACAACTAGATGGTCAGATCCCACACATACCAAGCATTTCAATAACATACACACAATATGCTCGATATGTGCAAATACAACATGGCATCACAACATGACTCTACAACTCAAGTAATTTATTCAATAGGCTCCGAGGAGTGAGATATTACAAACATGAATCTCGCTGACCCAACATTCAGAGCATACAAATAAAAGCACAAGCGGAAGCTATCATGTCTGAGTACAGACATCTATAAATGAAAAAGGCTGAGAAGCCTGACTATCTACCAGATCCTGCCGAGGCACAAGATCGTAGCTGAGGTAACAAGCTAAACGTCGAAGTCCACGCGAAACTACTAGTGAGACCGAAGTCTCTCTGCAAAAACATAAATAGGCAAACGTGAGTACAAATGTACCCAGCAAGACTTACATCAGAACTATCTACATATGCATCATTATCAACAAAGGGGATGGTGGGGTTTAACTGCAGCAAGCCAGCTTTGACTCGGTGGCTATCCTGAACTACGACTGCAATGTAACTCTTTTGAGGTGGCGCACACGAGTCCACATATTCACCAACCAATACACCACTATGGAACCGCTCCCGTCTCCCTACGAGAACGCCATCCATAGCACTCACGCTTATCTTGCGCATTTTAAAGTATCCACTTTCACTTGTCTATGAACTGATATAAGCAACCCAGAAGTCCTTTTCCGCGGACACGGCTATTCGAATAGATCATATTAACCCTGCAGGGGTGTACTTCTTCATACATGTTTCCACCACTTAGCGTCTGCACACGACATGTGCTCGGCAGACTTCAAGCGAAAGCCGACGTGGGTGTAGACCACGACCTACCTAAACACTCAAGTCTCTAGTCCAGGTTTATCGCCTATTCGGGTTCCATCCATGAGGAGATCCGGCCGGAGTTTCGCTCACAGCCCCAAACGATGTGAACAGGGTTCCCGAGATACCAAACGGGCATCCGGTACACCGTGCCACGTACCTACCGCATCACAGCCCACCCCTACGGTCAGCG
>NW_021282739.1:0-1047 GCF_002162155.2 Triticum dicoccoides
GACCATTTCGAGACTCCTCGTCATGTCCGTGATCACATCCGGGACTCCGAACAACCTTCGGTACATCAAAATGCATAAACTCATAATGTAACTGTCATCGTAACCTTAAGCGTGCGGACCCTACGGGTTCGAGAACAATGTAGTCATGACCGAGACACGTCTCCGGTCAATAACCAATAGCGGGACCTGGATGCCCATATTGGCTCCTACATATTCTATGAAGATCTTTATCGGTCAGACCGCATAACAACATACCTCGTTCCCTTTGTCATCGGTATGTTACTTGCCCGAGATTCGATTGTCGGTATCCAATACCTAGTTCAATCTCATTACCGGCAAGTCTCTTTACTCGTTCCGTAATACATCATCTCACAACTAACATCTTAGTTGCAATGCTTGCAAGGCTTATGTGATGTGCATTACCGAGAGGGCCCAGAGATACCTCTCCGACAATTGGAGTGACAAATCCTAATCTCGAAATACGCCAACCCAACATCTACCTTTGGAGACACCTGTAATGCTCCTTTATAATTACCCAGTTACGTTGTGACGTTTGGTAGCACCCAAAGTGTTCCTCCGGCAAACGGGAGTTGCATAATCTCATAGTCATAGGAACATGTATAAGTCATGAAGAAAGCAATAGCAACATACTAAACGATCGTGTGCTAAGCTAATGGAATGGGCCATGTCAATAAGATCATTCAACTAATGATGTGACCTCGTTAATCAAATAACAACACTTTGTTCATGGTTAGGAAACATAACCATCTTTGATTAACGAGCTAGTCAAGTAGAGGCATACTAGTGACACTCTGTTTGTCTATGTATTCACACATGTATTATGTTTCCGGTTAATACAATTCTAGCATGAATAATAAACATTTATCATGAAATAAGGAAATAAATAATAACTTTATTATTGCCTCTAGGGCATATTTCCTTCAGTCTCCCACTTGCACTAGAGCCAATAATCTAGATCACATCACCTATGTGATTAACATTGATAGTTCACATCATCATGTGATTAACACCCATAGTTCACATCGC
>NW_021282740.1:0-914 GCF_002162155.2 Triticum dicoccoides
GCTGATGTGTCGGTCATCAACAATCGCAATTTTGGCCGATTTTGGCCCGTTTCACGGACTATTACTCACTGTTTTGGGGTCCCGGAGTGATTTCCACGATTAACGAAGCCTGGGGTGCGTTTACGTGTCGGTCATCAACACTCGCAATTTTGGCCGATTCTGGCCCGTTTCATGGACTATTACTCACTATTTTGGGGTCCCAGAGTGATGTCCATGATTAACGAACCCTGGGATGTGTTTACATGTCGGTCATAAACACACACAGTTTTTGCCTATTTTAGCCCGTTTCGTGGACTATTACTCACCGTTTTGGGGTCCCGAAGCGATTTCCATAGTTGTTAAACCCAAGGTGCGTTGATGTGTTGGTCATTAACACTCATAGTTTTGGCCGATTCTGGCCCGTTTCATGGATTATTACTCACTGTTATGGGGTCCCGGAGTGATTTCCACGATTAACGAACCCTGTGGTACGTTTACGTGTCGGTCATCGAAAATCGCAATTTTGGCCGATTCTGGTCCGTTTCAGGGACTATTACACATTGTTTTGGGGTCCTAGAGTGATTTCCACAATTAACGAACCCTGGGATGTGTTTACGTGTCGGTCATAAACACTCGCAGTTTTGGCCAATTCTGGCCCGTTTCGTGGACTATTACTCAACGTTTTGGGGTCCCGAAGCAATTTCCATAGTTATTAAACCCCAAGGTGAGCTGATGTGTTGGTCATCAACAATCACTATTTTGGCTGATTCTGGCCTGTTTCAGGGACTATTTCTCATTGTTTTGGGGTCCCGGAGTGATTTCCACGATTAACAAACCCTGGGGTGTGTTTGCGTGTCGGTCATCAACACTCGCAATTTTAGCCGATTCTGGCCCATTTGATGGACTATTGCTCACCGTTTTGGGGTCCCAGAGTG
>NW_021282741.1:0-815 GCF_002162155.2 Triticum dicoccoides
CGCCTCTTCGGACATGCCACCACACCACCCCGCATGTATGAGGGCCCGGTGCGATGCTCCGGTGGCATTGCCACCCCCCCAGGGCCCCTGTCCTGCCTAACCCTAGAGCGGTTGACCACGAGATCTTGCCCTTTGACTTTCCACGGACAGGCTTTGAACAGTGGACCTCTCCACCCGGTTGTGTTAGGTCAGCTCAGAGGGACACCTGGGAGCAACATCCGGGCCAAACCGACAGCTACATCCCCTCCGTGTAGACCCGATGCGTCCGTTTTCCCCCTCCAGGTGACGGCGGCGGCGCCGTCCGTGAGGGGGGGCACACCCGGACATGCGTGCCGGGCGTTTGCAACCACCACAACACTTCCAAACACATGAGAGGCTGCCTACGCAAGATTTGGCGGCATGCTAGCCCCCGGAGGCCGCCGGCCACAGCCGTAGACGCGCGAAGGGCAATCCACGTAGAGGGGATATTTCGGATACTTCTCCATCACCAAAAATTATGAAAAAAATATTATCGTTCCTATAGCACATGTGGACACGTCGTGCAAAAAAAACTCATGGTTTTATCACGCTCCGAGTATTTAATAATATTCACGCCGCATCGTTACCGCAGAATGGCTACTACCGTGTCATCGCCGTCCGTTAGGGGGGGCCACGCCCCGGAGACGCGTGCCGCCTCTTCGGACATGCCACCACACCACCCCGCATGTATGAGGGCCCGGTGCGACGCTCCGGTGGCATTGCTACAATCCCAGGGACCCCGACCCGCCTAACCCTATAGCGTTTGACCACGGGATCTAGCCCTTTGACTTTGCACG
>NW_021282742.1:0-982 GCF_002162155.2 Triticum dicoccoides
TGGACTATTATTCACCATTTTGAGGTCTTGGAGCGATTTCCACGATTGATGAACCTCGGTGTGCATTTACGTATCGGTCATTAACACTCGCAGGTTTGGCCGATTCTGGCCCGTTTCGTGGACTATTACTGACCGTTTTGGGGTCCCGAAGCGATTTTCTTGGTTTATGGACCCCATGGTGCGCTTACGTGCATGACATTAACACTCGCCATTTTGGCCGATTCTGGCCCATTTCGTGGACTATTACTCACCGTTTTGGGATCCCAGAGCGACTTTTATGGTTGCTGAACCCCAAGGTGCGCTTATGTATCGTTCATCAGCACTCACCTCTTTGATGATTCTGACCCGTTTCGTAGACTATTACTCACCGTTTTGGGGTAAGGAGCAATTTCCATGGTTACTGAACCCCGAGGTGCCCTTACGTGCAGGTCATTAACACTTGCTATTTTGGCCGATTCTGGCCCGTTTCGTGGACTACTACTCACCAATTTGGGGTCCCAGAGCGTTTTTTATGGGTGCCGAAGCCCAAGGTGTGATTAGGTGTCGTTCATCAACACTCGCCATTTTGGCCGATTCTGGCCAGTTTCATGGGATATTACTCATTGATTTGGGGTTTTGGAGCGATTTTATGGTTACTGAACCCTAATGTGCGCTTACGTGTAGGTCATTAACACTCACAATTTTCGCTGATTCTGGCCCGTTTCGTGGACTATTAATCACCATTTTGGGGTCCCGAAGCGATTTTAATGGTTGCTGAACCCCAAGATGCGCTTACGTGTCATTCATCAACACTCTCCGTTTTGCCCGATTCTGGCCCGTTTCATGGGCTATTACTCACCATTTTGGGGTCCCTGTGCGATTTCCTTGCTTCTTGAACTACAAGGTCCTATTACGTGCAGGTCATCGACACTCGCCGTTTTGGCTGATTCGACCCGTCTCATGGGCTATTGCTCACCTTTTTGAGGTCCTGGAGCGATTTCCA
>NW_021282743.1:0-2020 GCF_002162155.2 Triticum dicoccoides
CCTGCAAGGGCGCCAGTCGGCGCGAGGCAGGGAGGCGGGAGGTGACGGGCATGCGGACGCCGGCTAGAGCGGTGAGCCGGCCGCGCGCGTGGATGTCGGCTGGAGCAGCGAGTCGGCCCAGGCGGCGCGGGGCGTCTGGCCGAAGCACCGCGACCCGACAGTCAGCGCGGGAGGCCGGGACAGGGCCGCAGCCGGCGCGGTGTGGTTGGAGCCAGCCCGCATGGGGTCTGAGGCGAGGCGGGTTGGCCGGGGCGCGCAGCCACGCGGGCAGGGTGGACGCTGGCCCGTGGATGCACTAGCGGGCGGAGTCGGCGCGACGCGGTCGAAGCCGGCCTCGGGCGAAGCGAGGCGGCCGGGCGGAGCCGCGGGCGCATAGGGGCAGCCGGATCCGGCGCGACGCAGAAGGAGCTAGACTGACCCTGTGGGCGCAGGCGGGAGCTGGTAGGTGCTGGGGGAGCCAGACCGGAACAAGCAGCTGGCCCGCCCGAAGCTGGCAGGCGGCCGGAACAACGGGTCGGGGGTTGGGTGCGGGAACGCGCGCGGGAGCCGGTACGCCGCGGGCGCGCGAAGGGGAGGCCGGGCGCGGCCGGGTGGCATGAAGTCAGTCGGGCGCGGCCAGACGGTCGGGAGGAGATCCGGCCGGTGTGAGGCGAGGCGGAGCCGGGCGACGGAGCCGACCTATGCGGAGCGGCCACCTAGAGACGGGGGAAGGAGGCGCAGCCTGCCGCGGGAAGCCGGTGCGGGGGCGCGGCCGACCGAGGCGGGACTTTGCTCGCGAGCGAGGACGTGGAGCCGCACACGGGCGGACGCGGGTGCAGGGGAGCAGAGGGAGACGCCGCTGCGGGGGAGGAGGTGGAGTGGGACCGAGCAGGCCGAGTGGCCGGAGCCGGCAGCGGGACTCCTGCGCGGGCCTCTGCGCTGTTGTTGGTGACAGCGCAAGGCGCAGGCAGAGGTAGCAGCCATGGCGAGGCGAACTGGCAGGCAGCAGTTTGGACTGTGGCGCTGAGGTAGTCACGGCCATGGTGATGTATGGGGAAATATCTGGGAAGTGTATGGCTATGCTTTGACCATTGTTTGACTCGCATCTAGCTAGCTAGCATAGATTATATATGGACGGGCGAGCGCTCGTGTGTCGGCCGAAGCAAGGTGCTACACAGAGGGAAGCAAAGGCAAGCGGCGCGTGGATGGCCACGGTCGACCAAAACGAGGCTCCACGCACGGCGCGCGCGCGGACGGACGGCCGGCGTTGTGTTGGTGGTGACGAAGGTGGCGAGGCCGACGATGAGGACGCGCCGTCCCACGCGGCCGCTCCGGGGGTGGGTCGAAGTCGAGCCCCCGAGTGCTACCAGAGAGATGGCGCGACGCCGCGGCGGTGAACATGAAGATGGTCCCACCCGAACTGCGAAACCAGCAGCAGCGCGGTAGCATAGTACCGCCCCACGGTGGGCGCCAAATGTCGTGGTATTCTCAAGGGGGGTGCAAGACGACATATGCCACAAGGTGGCTTCGTGTGAGGGCAAGACTGCTGCCGAAATATCCAGGGACGGGTATGCGAGTAGCACGTGCTAGTTTACCCAGGTTCGGGGCTCTCCGGAGAGATAACACCCCTACTCCTGCATGTCTGAGTATATCTGGTATATCTGGTACAGAGTTGCTCCTGGAGCTGTATCTGAAAGCAGAGCCACAGGCATCTGGTTTCATATATGCATGTATGTGGCATGCTCTAGTGGCTGGCCATGCTCATGGCTCATGGCCGTGAGCATGTGTATGCTCATGCGTGTGTGCATGTGAGGGTGGATGTATGGATATGTATTGTGTGGAGCTAGCTTACTATCTAAGCTAAGTGTGGTATGGGAGCAAGGGGGTATGGTGGGGTGTCATCCTTGTCCCCTGGATCACTTCATAAATAGTGCCCAGGGACAAGGGACACTGTACATGATGGCTGGGGTGACACGTGAATAGTGCCGGGTACGGCCATCACGTGGGGGTCGTGTCAGGCCGCAGTTGACTTCGGGCAGTC
>NW_021282744.1:0-1098 GCF_002162155.2 Triticum dicoccoides
TCGGGTCCTTTCTCGAGGAAAAGTTTCTCTCGAAAGAATTGAGTGGGAGGATGGTGGAGACTTGATGAGGTTATTGAACCGTCTCTTCAACTAGTGTGTGACAGGGCACAGGGAGTTGTTCCTGTGGCACCTACACCAATTGAAGTGGAAGCTTATGATATTGATCATGAAACTTCGGATCAAGTCACTCCCAAACCTCGTAGGATGACAAGGATGCGTACTACTTCAGAGTGGTACGTAATCCTGTCTTGAAGGTCATGTTGCTAGACAACAATGAACCTACGAGCTATGGAGAAGCGATGGTGGGCCCGGATTCCGATAAATGGCTTGAGGCCATAAAATCCGAGAGAGGATCCATGTATGAAAACAAAGTGTAGACTTTGGCAGAACGGCTCGATGGTCGTAAGGCTAATGAGTACAGATGGATTTCAAAAGGAAGACGCACAATGATGGTAAATGTCACCATTAAGAAAGCTCGACTTGTCGTTAAGATGTTTTCCGACAAGTTCAAGGAGTTGACTACGATGAGATTTTCTCACTCGTAGCGATTCTAAGAGTCTGTTGGAATTATATTAGCGATTACTGCATTATTTATGAAATCTTGCAGATAGGATGTCAAAACATTGTTTCCTCGACGATTTTAATGAGGAAAGCTTGTATGTGATACAACCGGAAGGTTTTGTCAATCCCGAAAGATGCTAATAAGTATGCAAAGCTCCAACAATCCTTCTAAGGACTGGAGTGAGCATCTCGGAGTTGGAATGTATGCTTTGATGATGATCAAAAATTTTGGGTTTGTACAAAGTTTATGAGAAACTTGTATTTCCAAAGAAGTGAGTGGGAGCACTATAGAATTTCTGATGAGTATATGTTGTTGACATATTGTTGATCAGAAATGACGTAGAATTTCTGGAAAGCATATAGGGTTATTTTGAAAGTGTTTTTCAATGGAAAGCCTGGATTAAGCTGCTTGAACATTGAGCATCAAGATCTATAAGGATAGATCAAAATGCTTAATAATACTTTCAAATGAGCACATACCTTGACATGATCTTGAAGGTGTTCAAGATGGACCAGTCAAAGAAGGAGTTCTTGCCT
>NW_021282745.1:0-1097 GCF_002162155.2 Triticum dicoccoides
AGCATCGCCGTCATCTTTCCCGACCACTTTACCTACTCCGACAACTGTGGTCGGCATCGGCATCTTCTACCTCCCATCGTCTAAAACCACAGCAGTCATCGTGTCATTCTCTGATAGTCCCCTCTGACATGGCGTACAACTCGTACTGGTCCCTATCTACGCATGCCAGATGCTGGCAACACATCCTGTGCCTTTGTCCGTGATGTGTCCCTGGGCCTGGGAAGTTTGGTGCGGCACCTCGTCAATATTGCCTTTGTCCGTCTACGCATGCTTGGTGCTGGCAAAACCGATGCGTGCATTCGTCCACGACGTGTCCCCCTGCTTGTCAAACCAAACACGATGCTTCGTCAACAATTTCTTCTTCCCGGCGCATCAATGCGCCCATGACTAACTCGGCGCAGCCTTGAGTCCACGGCTTCACGGCGACTACCTCGACGCCGACCACCCCGACTCAACATCGGCCACGGCGTCCCTTGCATGGCTTCCTCGATGACGGCTACACCATCCTACGCTCTCGGCTACATCGACATCGGCACTAATGGCTACCGTCTTGCTTGAGCAACCTCAACGGTTACCACTCCAGCCACAACTCCTGTGATGTATCGATTGTTAGCTTACACCCTTCAGATTCTTCTCCATCTGCGTCGCTACCGTTGTGACTACGGGGGGATGTTGAGTATCGTGATTAGTTAGCAAACATATGATAGCGTAGGATTCATTTCTACATTGTCTTGTACTCCAAGTTGATCATGCACTCATATATATACGCTAACGATGCTCAAGCAATACAACATCAATTTCTCCCTCTCTATTTCTTCTACAGCCATTACTCCCAACCGATAGAACTTTATGTTTTGTCTAGCTATTAGAAGAACATCAAATGGTCGGTAGTGAGGCTGTCACTTTCCTGATACTGTAATTCCACTTCAAAATCCTAACCCCATACACATTTTGTCCTTCACAAGCCGTTCTTCTATCGATGAAATCCATGAAGCTATATATGACCGTGATATTCATCAGGATAAAAGTCCCGTTGGAGATGGATTTCGCTTGGACTTTATCAAGAACTTTTTCGAATCATGAAGAATGACCTTGTT
>NW_021282746.1:0-1895 GCF_002162155.2 Triticum dicoccoides
AAAATACTCCCCGCTTGCGCCAGGAGGCCTGGAGTGCCCTCGAATACGTCCTTAAGCGGGACTTTTTGGCCCTGAAAGTCAAAGAACATCATTCGTCGTTGTTTTTTAGACAAGTTTCTTAACCCATTGGCACTTCCTTTTGAAGGAAATTGTAGAGATTATGTTGCTTATAGACATTAGCCCCCCTGGTAGGGACAAACGTACCTTTCTGCAGATGCTCTATGATCAGGGCAATCTCATTTGGCCGTAAATTGAAGAAAATCCAGCGGCTATATGCCTTATTCTCCTTGTTTACACCGGATGGCATGCTGTAACTCATGCGCATGAAACCCAAGAACAAAAGGGCATTCCTAGCATCGATCAATATATATGTGGAAACGATATCTCCTCTATAAAGGACAAGAAATTTTGGGGCAATCAGGCAAAAAGCGCACGAGAAAATGAAGTACTTTCAAGTACTGCCAAAGAATGGAGAGATGTTCACTAAAACGGTCATAATTTTGTCATTCGGAGTCCGTGTCGGACCCAAAGTACTCAAACAGCTGGCGGCGAGCGCGTGAATCCAGAAAATACTCCCCGCTTGCGCCAGGAGGCCCGGAGTGCCCTCAAATATGGCCTTAAGCAGGACTTTTTGGCCCTGAAAGTCAAAGAACATCATTCGTCACTGTTTTTTAGACAAGTTTCTGAACGCATTGGCACTTCCTTTTGAAGGAAATTCGAGAGATTATGTTGCTTATAGACATTAGCCCCCCTTGTAGGGACAAACGTACCTTTCTGCAGATGCTTTATGATCCGGGCAATCTCATTTGGCCGTGAATTGAAGAAAATCCAGCGGCTATATGCCTTATTCTCCTTGTTTTCGCCGGATGGCATGCTGTAACTCATGCGCGTGAAAGCCAAGAACGAAAGGGCATTCCTGGCATTGCTCAATATATATGTGGAAACAATATCTCCTCTATAGAGGACAAGAAATTTTGGGGCAATCAGGCAAAAAGCGCACAAGAAAATGAAGTACTTTCAAGGACTGCCATAGAATGGAGAGATGTTCACTAAAACGGTCATAATTTGGTCATTCGGAGTCCGTGTCGGACCCACAAGTACTCAAACTGCTCGCGGTGAGCGCACGAATCCAGAAAATACTCCCCGCTTGTGCCAGGAGGCCTGGAGTGCCCTGAAATACGGCCTTAAGCAGGAGTTTTTGGCCCTGAAAGTCAAAGAACATCATTCATCGCTGTTTTTCAGACAAGTTTATGAACCCATTGGCACTTCCTTTTGAAGGAAATTCGAGAGATTATGTTGCTTATAGACATTAGCCCCCCTTGTAGGGACAAACGTACCTTTCTGCAGATGCTCTATGATCCGGGCAATCTCATTTGGCCGTAAATTGAAGAAAATCCAGCGGCTATATGCCTTATTCTCCTTGTTTTCGCTGGATGGCATGCTGTAACTGATGAGGACATCAGTACAATTGTTACACCCACAGCCCCTGCTGCTATACATACTGGACCAATTACTAGAGCTCGTGCACGCCAACTAAATTACCAGGTACTTTCGTTTCTTGGTAATGATTCTAATGTTCATGAGAATATGATGCTGCCTAAATTGGATACATTTGTTTTGCTTACAAATGAAGGGCCTAGCTTGGAGAAGGATGAACATTGGAGCAAGAACAAGCATGGAGATGATGGCATGCGCAAGGGGAACAAGAACGGAGTTACAAGTGATGATTTCAGGACTTTGAAGCCACCATAATGGGTGCATGAAGCCTTGGACGAAATATACAAGATACCACTTCCTAAATTTCGTCCCGAGGCTATTTTAGGTGCTGCGTCACCTTATTATTGGGCCAGGCCCATGTAATTTCGAAATACATAAGTATAGGCTATTTTTAGAGT
>NW_021282747.1:0-1410 GCF_002162155.2 Triticum dicoccoides
TTTTTGCAGCAAGTGGTTTGTGATATGATATGGCCAAAGTTGTGATGAATGATGAATGATCTATATGTGATGTATGAGATGTTCATGCTATTGTAATAGGATTCACGACTTGCATGTCGATGAGTATGACAACCGGCAGGAGCCATAGGAGTTGTCTTTATTCTTTTAATGACCTGCGTGTCATCGAGAAACGCCATGTAAATTACTTTACTTTATTGCTAAACGCGTTAGCCATAGTAGTAGAAGTAATAGTTGGCGAGCAACTTCATGGAGACACGATGATGGAGATCATGATGATGGAGATCATGGTGTCAAGCCGGTGACAAGATGATCACGGAGCCCCAAGATGGAGATCAAAGGAGCTATGTGAAAATGGCCATATCATGTCACGTTTATTATTTGATTGCATGTGATGTTTATCATGTTTTGCATCTTGTTTACTTAGAACGAAGGTAGTAAATAAGATGATCCCTCACAATAAAATTCAAGAAGTGTTCCCCCTAACTGTGCACCGTTGCGACAGTTTGCTGTTTCAAAACACCACGTGATGATCGGGTGTTTTATTCAGACGTTCACATACAACGGGTGTAAGACAGATTTACACATGCAAACACTTAGGTTGACTTGACGAGCCTAGCATGTACAGACATGGCCTCGGAACACAGAAGACCGAAAGGTCGAGCATGAGTCATATAGAAGATACGATCAACATGAAGATGTTCACCGATGTTGACTAGTCCGTCTCACGTGATGATCGGACACGGTCTAGTTTAACTCGGATCATGTAATACTTAGATGACTAGAGGGATGTCTAATCTAAGTGGGAGTTCACTAATAATTTGATTAGTTGAACTTAATTATCACGAACTTAGTCTAAAATCTTTGCAATATGTCTTGTAGATCAAATGGCCAACGTAGTCCTCAACTTCAACGCGTTCCTAGAGAAAACTAAGCTGAAAGACGATGGCAGCAACTATACGGGCTGGGTCCGGAACCTGAGGATCATCCTCATAGCTGCCAAGAAAGATTATGTCCTACAAGCACCGCTTGGTGACGCACCCGTTCTCCCTGCAGAACAAGATGTTATGAATGCTTGGCAGGCACGTTTCGATGACTACTCCCTCGTTCAGTGCGGCATGCTTTACAGCCTAGAGCCGGGGCTCCAAAAGCGTTTTGAGAGACATGGAGCATATGAGATGTTCGAAGAGCTGAAAATGGTTTTCCAAGCTCATGCCCGGGTCGAGAGATATGAAGTCTCCGACAAATTCTTCAGCTGTAAGATGGAGGAAAACAGTTCTGTCAGTGAGCACATACTCACTATGTCTGGGTTGCATAACCGCTTGACTCAGCTAGGAGTTAATCTCCCGGATGATGCGGTCATTGACAGAATCCTCCAGTCGCTTCCACCAA
>NW_021282748.1:0-2180 GCF_002162155.2 Triticum dicoccoides
CTTGGATGAGAACTGGCATCATAATGAACTTCCGCTTCATGCAGATCCAAGGAGGAAGGTTATACATACATAGAGTCACGGGCCAGGTGCTGTGATTGCTGCTCTGCTCCCTGAAAGGATTAATGCCATCCGCGCTTAAAGCAAACCATACATTTCTTGGGTCCTTTGCAAACTCATCCCAGTACTTTCTCTCGATTTTTCTCCACTGCAACCCGTCAGCGGGTGCTCTCAACTTCCCATCTTTCTTTCGGTTCTCACCGTGCCATCGCATCAACTTGGCATGCTCTTCGTTTCTGAACAGACGTTTCAACCGTGGTATTATAGGAGCATACCACATCACCTTCGCAGGAACCCTCTTCCTGGGGGGCTCGCCGTCAACATCACCAGGGTCATCTCGGCTGATCTTATACCGCAATGCACCGTATACCGGGCATGCGTTCAGATCCTTGTATGCACCGCGGTAGAGGATGCAGTCATTAGGGCATGCATGTATCTTCTCCACCTCCAATCCTAGAGGGCATACGACCTTCTTTGTTGCGTATGTACTGTCGGGCAATTCGTTATCCTTTGGAAGCTTCTTCTTCAATATTTTCAGTAGCTTCTCAAATCCTTTGTCAGCCACAGCATTCTCTGCCTTCCACTGCAGCAATTCCAGTACGGTACCGAGTTTTGTGTTGCCATCTTCGCAATTGGGGTATAACCCTTTTTGTGATCCTCTAACATGCGATCGAACTTCAGCTTTTCCTTTTGACTTTCGCATTGTGTCCTTGCATCGACAATGACCCGGCGGAGATCATCATCATCGGGCACATCATCGCATTACATCCATTGTCGGTTCATCTGCGTTAATTATATATAATTAAGTGTCCAAATTAATAGAAGTTCATCATCACATTAATACCAAAGTGCATACATAGTTCTCATCTAATAACATATAGCTCCCCAGAGCATCTAATTAAATAAACCATACATTGAAACTATGTAAAACGTTTCAATGCGAAAACAAATGCGATCATAATCGCAACCAAAGTAACAATTGATCTAACGGCATAATGATACCAAGCCTCGGTATGAATGGCATATTTTCTAATCTTTCTAATCTTCAAGCGCATTGCATCCATCTTGATCTTGTGATCATCGACGACATCCGCAACATGCAACTCCAATATCATCTTCTCCTCCTCAATTTTTTTTTTATTTTTTCCTTCAACAAATTGTTTTCTTCTTCAACTAAATTTAACCTCTCGACAATAGGGTCGGTTGGCATTTCCGATTCACATACATCCTACATAAATAAAATCTATGTCACGTTGGTCGGCATAATTTTCATAAACAATAAATGAACCAATAGTTACAAAGATAATATATATACCACATCCGAATCATAGACAGGACGAGGGCCGACGGGGGCGGATACCAAAACCATCGCACTATATAAGATGCAATAATAAAAGTAAGAAAATAATACAAGTATCTATGTAAACATACAAGTAAGAATATTTTTCCTTTCAGAAAGAAGATGAGAACAAGAGGCTCACCATGGTGGTGCCGGCGATGAGCTCAGCGCGGGTGATCGACCGCGGTGAAGACGGGGACGGGGCGTGATGGACCGCTAAACCTAGACAAATATTATGAAAAATGGAGCTTGGAGGTCGAGCTTGGAGAGGAGAAAGCTTAAGTAGTGTGGCTCGGGCATTCCATCGAACACCTTGTGTGCATAGGAGGTGAGCTAGAGCACCACCAAGCCCTCTCCCCCTCGGCCAGAGAAAAACAGAGCACTGGGGTGCTCTGCTCGCGAGCGAGGGGTATATAGGCACCTCATTGGTCCCGGTTGGTGACATGAGCCGGGACTAAAGGGGAGCCTTTAGTCCCGGTTCAAGCCACCAACCGGGACCAATGGTGGTGGGCCAGGAGCGAGGCTCATTGGTCCCGGTTCATCCCACCAACCGGGACCAAAAGGTCCAGATGAACCGGACCAATGGCCCACGTGGCCCGGCCGGCCCCCTGGGCTCACGAAACGGGACCAATGCCCCCATTGGTCCCGGTTCTGGACTGAACCGGGACTAACGGGATGACCCGACCTGGACCAAAGCCCTGTTTTTCTACTAGTGGTTACTCTAGTTTGTGCTCCCAACTTCCAGAGTATCAGTCCAAAGCCATCACACACTGATCACTGACCT
>NW_021282749.1:0-987 GCF_002162155.2 Triticum dicoccoides
GAGCACAGCGTGTTCCTATTGAGACAGGACAAACTTCTGGTGCCGCTGCTACTGCTGTTGGTGCTTCTTTGGCTCCTGCTACTGCTCCTGCTGGTACCCAGGAGGATGATGAGTATGCGGGTGATTATGAGGATGAGGTTGATCAAAATCAGATCTACGAGCAGCCACCAGCACCACCACCAGCAGGTCGACCTCAGGTATATATTCGTCATGGTAGGCCTGCACCACCACCTCAGGTACGCGATGATGTCCATATTCCTAAACTGAAATTGAATATTCCACCATTTGAGGGTAGATATGTTCCTGATATATATCTTACTTGGGAGTTAGAAACTGAACAACGATTTACATGTTTACAATATCCTGAGGAGAGACGAGTTACTGCTGCTGTTTGTGCTTTCACTAGTTTTGCATGTGTATGGTGGTCTGAACATTGTAGATTATATCCTATTCCAACTACTTGGGCTGCTTTGAAAACTGCTATGCGTACGCGTTGGGTTCCACCATATTATCAACGTGAATTGCTTCAAAAATTGGAACGTTTAAGACAAGGGAAAAATTCTGTAGAAGAATATTATCAGGAATTACAAACTGGCATGATTAGATGTGGTATTGTTGAGGAGAATGAAGCTATGCTTGCACGTTTTCTGGGTGGATTAAATAGAGAGATTCAGACCATTTTAGACTATAAGGAGTATACTAATATCACTCGTTTATTCCATCTTGCTTGTAAAGCTGAACGTGAAGTGCAGGATCGACAAGCATTGGGGCGAACTAATTTTTCTGCAGGCCGACCTTCATCATGGACACCACGTGCATCTTCTACTTCAACTGCACCAGCACCTCCATCCGGTGCCACCTCCAGCCGTGATACAAGAAAACAGGCACAACCACCATTATCTGCCAAGAGCGCACCTGCGGGGCCTGCACAGCGTTCTTCTTCTTCCATGGCATCAACAGGGCACACAAGTGATATTATTTGTCGTC
>NW_021282750.1:0-938 GCF_002162155.2 Triticum dicoccoides
CAGCCTTCCACTCGGAGGCTTAGCTGCAGCCTCGTGCTCGCCTAAGTTATAAAAATCCTACCGAGTGGAAAGCCAGCCTTCCACTCGGAGGCTTAGCTGCAGCCTCGTGCTCGCCTAAGTTATAAAAATCCTACCGAGTGGAAAGCCAGCCTTCCACTCGGAGGCTTAGCTGCAGTCCAAGCACTCGCCTAAGTTGTAAAAATCCTACCGAGTGGTAAGCCAGCCTTCCACTCGGAGGCTTAGCTGCAGCCTCGTGCTCGCCTAAGTTATAAAAATCCTACCGAGTGGTAAGCCAGCCTTCCACTCGGGGGCTTAGCTGCAGTCCAAGCACTCGCCTAAGTTATAAAAATCCTACCGAGTGAAGAGCAACCCTCTCACTCGGGGGCTTAGCTGCAGCCCAGTGCTCGTCTAAGTGGACTAAAGAATAAGTCGATTGCAGCACAGGCACCTTGCTTTGAACCTGCAAAAGACATTTCCGAGCCGAAGGCAATCGTATTCAAGCGCCAAATTCAAGTTTGAATTGATATCTAAAGGAACCGAAAGTGCTCAGGCGTCAAGCCTGTTAAGGTTTGTCGGTTACAATTCCACTCGGCATACCGAGGCAAATTTAAAGCGTCGAGCCAGAAGAAGTTTTTTACCCCTCCTGTGGAGGGCTGGAAGGTGCAACAAATTCATCAAGGTCAATCCCGTCGGCGATCCGAGTGGCAGCTGCAAGGAAAGTTTCCATAAAGGATCTGAAGTCGTGCTTCTTGGTATTGGCCACCCGAAGGGCCGCCAGCTTCTCTTCTCGCGCATCTTTGCAGTGGACTCGGGCCAGACACAGAGCGACATCTGCACCACACCGAGCCGAGGACTTCTTCCACTCCTGCACTCGACCAGGGATCGTGTTCAAGCGGGCCATCAGCGACTCAAGGTCATTCTGAAGTGTCTCCTCAGGC
>NW_021282751.1:0-1141 GCF_002162155.2 Triticum dicoccoides
GACTAATATAGATGGTCATAGCCTTGTAAATTATGGTGGGTTGCTATGACTAGGCGCCACCTCATCAGTTTTGCCTATGTGTCATGTCCATGTGGCAGTTTTTGCCCTAGGTTGTGAAGCAACCTATATTTCTGTCATTCCCAAAATTCTCAAAAAAATCTCATAAATTCTTTGGGTCATATCTTCATCAAATATGTAAAAACCTTCCTTGCCTAGTTCAAAATAATTCAAAAATATTCATTTTCCTATTCTGTTCAGAGTAACAGTTTGTGAAGGAAGTACCACTTTGGCATGTCCAAATAGTATCCATTTTCTACAGTACTTTCCTATGCCCAAATAACCATCCTCCACCAAATGCCAGCTCAATCCATTCATTATTTTGAGCCGAGCTTCAACATTCGTATTTATGTCCAGTGTGGTGGTTTGCAAAGCAAGTACCACCTAGGCTCCTCCTTTTGAGCTTAAAATTTGTGAAGACGGTCTTCTTAGTAACTGATCATCCTCAGCTAAAACTCACGCCCATTAGCCATGTACATTTCCCGTACCGCTAAACAAACACTTGGCTGCTAATTCATGTTTGAGCATCGATCGGTCTCCTCGTGAGAATCTTATGTTGTAATTTTATTCCTAGCACCAACATAGGGAGTGCCCAACCCACTAGACATGCCTAGGCCACCCAGAACACATCGCAATGCCACGGTGACGAGGTGACCATGCGGCGGGCATGCGAGTTTACGCGCTCTAGAGTTGGGGCCCTCGGCCACCGCCCAAACCTCGACGTATCGCCACCAAACCATGTATTTATGATTAAATAGGTCCTTATGTAACTAGAAATGATTTTTGGAAAAAATAAATAGCAAACTATGAGGCAGCTGCAGTTCAAATTTGACCCGCTTCCAGCTGAATCGGCAGAAATTTGTCTTTTTCACGAGAGGTGGATCAAAAAATTTTACACCCCACCATTTTTTAATTGTGCATTAAATATGGCCTAGTATTTTATAAAAATGATTTGGTCCAATTTTGCAACAATTATTTGGTAGTTCCTTAAAAAAAAACCTCCTTTCGGGCACTCGAAAAATGGAAAATGGTTTTTTCGTCCAACGAAAATGAAAACTTCCTTAGGCAACATTGTTTGCTATTC
>NW_021282752.1:0-998 GCF_002162155.2 Triticum dicoccoides
ACGACGGCGTGGTGACGATCTTGATGAACTACAGCAGCAGGGCTTCGCCTAAACTCCGCTACAGTATTATCGAGGAATATGGTGGCAGGGGGCACCGCACACGGCTAAGGAATCGATCACGTGGATCAACTTGTGTCAACTTGTGTGTTTAGAGGTGCCCCTGCCTCCGTATATAAAGGAGGAGAGGAGGGGAGGCTGGCCGGCCAAAGAGGGAGGCGCAGGAGAGTCCTACTCCCTCTAGGAGTAGGATTCCTCCCCCCAATCCTAGTCCAACTAGGATTCCTCGGAGGGGAAGGGAGAGAGGGGGGCCGGCCACCTTCTCCTAGTCCTAATAGGACTAGGGGAGGGGAAAGAGGCGCAGCCACCTTGGGCTGCCCCTTTCTCCTTTCCACTAAGGCCCATGATGGCCCATATGGCTCCCGGGGGGTTCTGGTAACCTCCCGGTAACCCGGTAAAATCCCGATTTCACCCGGAACACTTCCGATGTCCAAACATAGGCTTCCAATATATCAATCTTTACGTCTCGACCATTTCGAGACTCCTCGTCATGTCCATGATCACATCCGGGACTCCGAACAACCTTCGGTACATCAAAATGCATAAACTCATAATATAACTGTCATCGTAACCTTAAGCGTGCGGACCCTACGGGTTCGAGAACAATGTAGACATGACCGAGACATGTCTCTGGTCAATAACCAATAGAGGGACCTGGATGCCCATATTGGCTCCTACATATTCTACGAAGATCTTTATCGGTCAGACCGCATAACAACATACGTTGTTCCCTTTGTCATCGGTATGTTACTTGCCCGAGATTCGATCGTCGGTATCCAATACCTAGTTCAATCTCGTTAACGGCAAGTCTCTTTACTCGTTCCGTAATACATCATCTCACAACTAACATATTAGTTGTAATGCTTGCAAGGCTTATGTGATGTGTATTACCGAGAGGGCCCAGAGATACCTCTCCGACAATCGGAGTGACAAATCCTAAT
>NW_021282753.1:0-539 GCF_002162155.2 Triticum dicoccoides
TGAATGTCAGTATGCTCACTAATTAATCAACAGATTGCACACGGCAACTTTTGGATGCGTTCATCTACGTATTCCTAGATCTTGCCATGGCATTCATCTGGTCGGCAGCTCAATTTGGGCTACAGGTCGCCAGATCTTTCCCATGGCAACTTCACGGAGATCCATACTGGTGATGGAGAAGAGGAAGGAACTGTGAAGGGAACTGGGGGGAAGGGACTAGGGATTCATCTGGCCGACAGCTCAATTTGGGCTACAGATCGGCAGATCTTGCCATGGCAACTTCATGGAAATCAATGTCCGGCGATGGAGAGCGGGATGGAAATGCAAATGGAACCGGGTGGGGATGGAGGAGGAATTCACCTGGTCGGCGGCTCAATTTAGACTACAGATCGCCAGATCTTGCCATGGAAACTTTACGGAGAGCCATGCCGGCGATGGAGAGGAGGCAGGAACTACGAGGGGATCGGGAGGGATGGAGGAGGGCGATGACCGCACGCTAACTCGGTCGCGCGCTGACTGGGTCGTTCGGGGGATAAGCT
>NW_021282754.1:0-1244 GCF_002162155.2 Triticum dicoccoides
AAGGTGGCCCAATCCTTTTTGTAGCAAAGGACAAGCCTGGACAAACTCTTATATAGAGAAAAGCGCCCCCGAGGACACATGGGAATATCGTCAAGCTAGTTTTCATCACGGTCATATGATTCGCGTTCGGTACTTTGATATTACTTCCCAATGCCTTCCTCTAGGCCCAAATAATGGTGAAGTGTTATGTAGTCGACGTTCACATAACACCACTAGAGAAGAGACAACATACATATCATCAAAATATCGAACGAAAACCAAATTCACATGACTACTAATAGCAAGACTTCTCCCATGTCCTCAGGAACAAACGTAACTACTCACAAAGCATATTCATGTTCATAATCAGAGGGGTATTAATATGCATATAGGATATGAACATATGATCTTCCACCAATTAAACCAACTAGCATCAACTACAAGGAGTAATTAACACTACTAGCAACCCACATGTACCAATCCTGGACTTGAAGACAAGAATTGGATACAAGAGATGAACTAGGGTTTTGAGAGGAGATGGTGCTGGTGAAGATGTTGTTGGAGATTGCCCTCTCCCAATGAGAGGAGCGTTGGTGATGACAATGACGATGATTTCTCCCTCCCGGAGGGAAGTTTCCCCGGCAGAACAGCTCCGCTAGAGCCCTAGATTGGTTCCGCCAAGGTTCCGCCTCGTGGCGGCGGAGTTCCGTCCGAGAAGATGGCTTATCATTTTTTTCCTCATCGAAAGACTTCATATAGTAGAAGATGGTCATCGGAGGGCCACCAGGGGGCCCATGAGGTAGGGGGCGCGCCCAGGGGGTAGGGCGCGCCCCCCACCCTCGTGGGCAGGGTGTGGCCCCCCTGGTGAACTTCTTGCGCTCGGTATTTTTTATATATTCTGAAAACGTCTTCCATGAAGTTTCGGGACTTTTGGAGCTGTGCAGAATAGGTCTATAATATTTGCTCCTTTTCCAGCCTAGAATCCCAGCTGCCGGCATTCTCCCTCTTTATGTAAACCTTGTAAAATAAGAGAGAATAAGCATAAGTATTGTGACATAATGTGTAATAACAGTCCATAATGCAATAAATATCGATATAAAAGCATGATGCAAAAATGGACGTATCAGGATGTGGGAGAGGAACTTTAGTGCTTGTTGTAACGTGCTTGTGGCATTTCACGCCTTCTGCCCATAGTAACACATGGTCATTTCTTTGCCACTGTAGACCCATGGTGAAGGTGAGGTGGACATCATCCGGATTTAAAG